>NW_008752203.1:0-45497 GCF_000715545.1 Opisthorchis viverrini | reverse complement strand
ACTACTCACAAGGTTGCTGAAAACTCTTCGACAGCCCACGACCGGTTTCGCCCTTCTTGGGGCTCATCAGGTAGGCGCAGTCCCCACAAATGAGGAAAATAAAGTATCTGCTAGGCTTCTGTTAGTGTAGTTCAAACATATCTAATAGAAGCTCCTCAGATAATTCTTTTTTTTCGATGACCAACGCAACTGGCTACTTGACACCTTTTGTTTAGATCCCATCGCACCTCGCAGTCTGTATCTTATTACATCTTGGTTGGCATGAATGTCTGCGCTAGTATCCCTGGACTTAGAGGGCTCGGGCCATTGGTTTGAACTCGTCGCTGCGATTTATTCTCTGCGCTTGAAGAACCGAGCAGTATCTCAGTCCTCACATTCACTTATGACGGATCGCCACTGTGTGCTAAAAAGGAGCCATGACTGAACGATTTGGTTTAACGTAAACAACCCGGCCCATCAAAGCGATTACTTTTCAGAATGCCCATCAGTGGCTGTCGGTATTTGCTAGGGTTCTGGAGACACGCAATTGTATGAAACCTCTGTATCATTCGCTAAGACCCCGAAAAGGAACCTTTGGTAGAAGTAAACTCAGTGCTTTACTTCCTCCCGATACCAACAAGACTTCTTTCTCAGATCATTTAAGTTGTAGACTTCACTGGATAGGTCTTGTAATCAGGACGTGCTCTGAAGTACGGGTATCGCACCCGAACGTTAACCAAGTGCCGACCGGCTATCAGATCCTTTTTGTAGCAGTGGATAATAATTCCGTTTTTGATGCATTTAGGGTTTGCGGGAGGTGTATTGTTCAACTTCACATGACTCTCGTTCGAACAGTCGTCCTCCTGTTCTGGCTTAGTTATTCTGGTGAATCCACATCAAGGGGGTGGGGTAGGCACTGAACCCGAGTTTGGCTCTTGTTAGGGGTCATCAGCAGTGCATATCCAATGACCGTGGCGGGATTTGAACTCCCGACACCTGAAATGCGAGGTGAACTGTTACCACTATTCCACTATTCACCAGAATACTTGCGCCAGGACAGGAGGACGACTGTCCAAACGGGATTGATGTGAAGTTGAACAATACACCTCCCGCAAACCCCATATGCATCAACAAAAGTCGTCCAGCCGGTTTCAAGCGTCTGTAGAGCTACCTGACTGGGAAGTTCTGTCAAGCGGGCCGATCGATCGTCACAACCAGGACAGTTACTGGGTCGTCGTATCGATGATGTGTCGGGCATATTAATCACATCGCTCAAGCGTGAACACGTTCGACCTTTCAGACGTGAGAATTCAGATGCGTCCAACGTGCGCTGGTGGAATAATGGTAGCATGTTCGCCTCGCATATCAGGTGTCCGGAATTCTGTTTTTCCTCCTTCCCCTTCTTCTTATCCGTTATTGCTGATTCTTAACCTCTTCTACCCCCCTCTCACATTCATCAGGTCTGATTGAGGACTGGCTACGCGGGTCACAGCCAGATTTACTACACTTTGTCCCCTGTACCTACAAGTTCCGCATTTCTGCCGACGGGTTGAATTTCGTTCTGCTCGCGAACGACTATAACTGGGTTTCGTCCACCACGGAAAACGGTAAGTACTCTACTTCGTTTTCCTGTTCACACTCACACATAATTCTTGCTTTTGTCCTTACAGCACATATTGCATTCGCAGGGAAAAGGTTCTCGCTTTCGTTTGATCTGCCGTTTGTGGACTACTTGCCTGATGTCGTTCCCATTGTCTTCGCCATTGAGGTGAGCTGTTATTTGTCGGGAATCGCTTTCAAAAGTCCCGATTTTTGTTGGAGGGTATTCTTCAAGGATGTGATTTGTTCTCTGGAAAGCCCAGAGCCATTTCGGCGATTTGGTCCTGTAGGTCTATGTTCTTACCTACCTTATTACACCTCTGCGTCTTTTGAGGAAAACTCTAAGGATGCCCAGAATGGATCTGATCCTGTCAAATAATTGTATCGATCCAGTGGAGATAAGTTACGCCATCGGATGACTTTAGTTTAGGATAGACGTGTGTGTTGACGCGATCGGTAACAGATTATTAGTGCTCTACTCGATTCACACCGGTAGGAATGACCCAATCGCGCTCATGCATCAAAGCTATCGCCTTCAATGCGTAGCTAGGCAGTTTCCGAACTAACCAGATGTGCCGTCGCCTCTAAGGCTTGGCTGTGTGCCCCACACTGTCCCCGTTTTCCGGTGATCGAAACTGTAGCAGCTGAAACCAATGTGCCTATGTCACACGGCTTATGGCTAATAAATTGAAATCGAATTGAATTGTTTCGATTGGCTGGAGGCCGTAGGTCTCACCGGTAGCCGATTTATATCTTTTAGCGCTAAATTCCAAGTTGGTGCCTTTATGGCCGAACGGAGAACCTGCTCACTTTTGTGTAAGAAGGATGAATCGGAAGCGGGGCATTGATTAGCGAAGAACGGTGTTTTGAATTGTTATTCCTCTGGAAAAGATCTTCCTTGGGGAAATTGCCGTACTCTTCTGTTGTGGCCTCTCACACTGACTCGGATGCCCGCTTGTGTTATCCACTTTTTGATCATTATCTTAATCTTATCTTAATCGATGAAGAATGGGATGTGACCGCCTATGTTCAACCCTAGAATGAATTCTTCACAACCATGACTTGAATAATATCAGGCTTATTGTAACGGAATACTATCTGTGTTGATGTGCATATCCGACACGCTCGAAGGGCGAGGACGCTCCAAGGAATTCTCCTAGGTGGGACAAAACTCTCATCCAAATGCTCACTACTGCTGTTAGGGGTCAATAGAATACAAGAATAGTAATTATTCACTGTGGACTGTACAATGATGCCAGCTTATAGCCGTACAGTCTCTTTCTTAATACTTGAAATCGATCATTCATTTTTCTTAATTTCTCCGGCACGGACGATGGCTATTTTACGCTGTTCTGGCTTCTGACTTCGTACTGCTTCATTTTTCATAACTCGTAGATAAATTCTGCCAAAGTGAGATTCTCGCTGCCGGAAACGAATTCTCTATTGCATATAATTCGTGATCAACATAGTCGGCTGAAGCTTGTCGATCGATCCGGTCGTTTACTCAAAGCCAATCCATTCGAAGTGTATGAGGAACTCATTCCGGGGCAGTTGGCCGGTGATAAGCCGTAAGTTTGATGCATGTAATTTGGTTAGTTTTGTGGACCAGTTCTTGTACATGTGCTGACCGTAATTCGACTGTCAGTGAGATATCTCCATACGACCAGTCGGTCGGCTGTCGTTTCACCATGGCTGAGCCTTGCGCGCTTGGACAAGGAAACTCGCGCGGTTCAGTCATTTGTCCCATCTAGGATGAACTAACACTTCCGAAAATCATCTGATCAATTTCAGCGTTAATGATCCGCCAGACACGAGTCGTTGTTTCGCGATCATTTGAAGCGGAATCTGGCAGTCAGGCACTAGATACGTAAAGCCACATCAATAATTGATGCCCTGGTCACATCACTCTTCTATACGTGTTTTATATCTTTCGTCAACTCTCACACATTACTCTCTCCGCTTCAGCGCTCACCGTATTTGGTTCGATTGCGGGAGAGCACCGTTTGTTACACTTCGAATCGCATTCACCTACCATCCTTCACCATGGGTTGCCGAATACTGGCGATTCTTGCCACGGCATCTTCGTCCCGAAATCCCAGTGGCCAAGTTTTCTGGACGCAGTCGACACAGGCGGAAGGGTCGCAAACGACCTCATACCACAGCTACGTTTGAGGTGGCTTCTGATTCGTCCAGCCAGGTAGCTTTTTCCGGAATATTTATAGTGTGTTCATGCAAAATGCATCCAATTCGAAGCTGAAAATGTAGTATTGATTAAACTATCCACCATACCGTTGTACTTTTGAGGGGAGTAGGTCATCTCTTGAATTAGGTTGTTATCTTTCCAAACGTTGGGGTTTATTAATTTCCATACTTACACAGCTGCTTTTTGTTTGTTAACCCCCCGGAACCGCCAAGATTTGTAGCACCACAATCTTGTCAAACTCTTCGATCCACGTCACACAAATGGCGTTGCGTATTTATATACCTGTTTATTAGTGGCCGAATTTAATACAGCTTCAAGTTGAACTTCAGGTGGAACATAAGGTTGACGGAAACTCGATGATTGCGCCTATCTGATGAGCCCCAAGAAGGGCGAAACTGGTCGTGGGCTGCCTAAGAGTTTTCAGCAACCTTGTGAGTAGTTTCCTTTACAACTTCATCCACTTCGTCTTAAACTTGCTCGTGCCGTTTTCTTGTGGTTGGGACCACCAGTCCTCTTATGCTGTGGCCTAGTGCGTCACACACTGAATATGCAACATTGAATTCGTCTTCGAGCGACAAGAACAATCATGTTGAACTCATTCATGCAGTCAACGCTGATAATGGGGCAGCTCCAATTATATGTTGAGTGCATCTTTAATATAATACTACTCCTACTCCCAGGAAGAACGACATGAATGGTCTCTTAATAAGTGTTGCACTTGTTCCTCGTTTCCCTTCTAGCGGATTTTGTTACTGCATTGCTTCCACGCCTTATTCTTTTCGAGGTGCGCAGCAAATACAAAAAAGCTCCTCAGCAAGTAACACTCCCCGGGGATGATAATACCGCTCCAATTTAAGGAGCTCCCCCTCTCGACGAATCTGATCGGCCAACACCTCAAGTGCCTGTAAAGTGTCTAAGTTGGCATCACGACTCTGAGTAAGCTAACGACAACGAAGCACTGTAATGCCTTCTTTATCACCTTACTACAGATATCCTACACCGTACACTACACTACCCGATATACTGTTGCGAAGCATTCTTGGGAGCCTCATCCAAACTCGTCCGTTTGACCTCCTGTTATTCACGTTGGTCTTTTATTGATTTAACAGCACACACTTCATCTGACTTTTTTGTTCGTATCCTGTTACAACAACGAGAATGTATCATATTCATCTAGCAGATTCGTTTAGGTTCTATCTGTTTTTTTTTGGGTTATTTTTATCTTTTTTTCTTACGCCGTGTTTCCGCAACATCTGACAATATTTTTTTTTTGGGTAACTTGATCACTCTTCTCTTACGCCGTGTTTCCGCAACATCTGACAATATCGTTCCAATCAAGAATATGGTTATTACGGTAAACACAACAAAAACTGGTTTGCTGTTCATTTCTTGAGGGATTCACTGGAATCAATTCCACTAGTCTCCTAGGTCAAATCTTCGCCCGCACAACGCAATTTCCTCAGTCTAAGTCCGCTAGGTTTTTTCTTACCACAATGTACTCTCGATCCCTGTTCGAATATACGTATTGGATACTTGGTAAAGGAGGTGTTCAGCACGGTCGTGCGAACACGAAATTCTTTCTGTGGCAAATTGTTTTCGCTTTAGCGGAACTGTTGTTTATTGATAGGCGTATCCTAATGAGCATCCCGGTTGGCTGTTGCCTAAATCCAAGACAAGAAATTATGGCTTCGTGGCATCTAGCTATGGGAGAACTACTCTTAAGTGGAATTTACCATGAGAGAGACTGACGACTAGCAAATTAGCATTTAATATCCTCTTTGCTCCTACTGTGGTTTTCCATTTTGTTATTACTAACATCTTATACAGTTGATATATCATCTGTTAGCTGTGTGAAGTACCATCCCAGTTGCCTAATGTCTTTAAGATCCTGTCGACCAGTTGACGAGACTATTCCTCCGAAATTCTTTTTCTGATCTGTCCACTCTGTTCTGCTAGCACTCAGACACGAAATTATTTTGTGCTTGGCGAATGGAGATGGAGGTACATTAAATCGGTCTATATCTATTGGTTTACTCGGGGGCGCGATAACTCAGTGGCTGGAGCGCCAGTTTACTAATCAGAAAGTCCGTGGTTCTAACCCGGCATCTGTCTCCCGACTTCCCCTGCCTAGGCTTAGCAGTATCCCAGTCCTTGTGCTTCCTTCAGGTGACATGGCAGTTAGGCACCGAAAGGGTGCTTCAGCTGAATGGTTATTGATTATTATTAGGCGGAAACGATAAAGTGATACACACGCGGGTCGAAGGTCTGGTGGTGCTCCACTTCCAGCTTTTGGAAACTAATACAAGGACTTACCGGAGCCATTGTAGAATTCAGGCGAACATGTTGGTAAAACATCTTACCGCGTGAGGTCCAGAATATAAGTGATCTATTCGCTCATGCATGAACGTTATTAAGTACGGCGAACACAAACATGGCCAGCCAGTTTGGGTCCACACACTCAACAGGATAAGCTATGCAGTCTGTACAAATGGAAGAATATTCACTGTACAACTTCATATCTTATTCTTCCATCTTTTCGTTTGAAGTCGGAACTGGAAGAACTCGCCCTGGGCGGACTGCGTCCTGAGGGTAGCCGTACCCAGGGCCCAACCGAAGATCAACTACTGCAAGACAACTTTGACGCTTCCTACCTCGCACCGGACACCGTAGACGTGCACCTACATCTTGCCAATGCCCAGCTTTGTTTCTACGGCATTCTGCTACGCTTGTTTATCCACCTTAAGGTTAGTTTTTCGTTGTTTACTTGACATGTGTTTTGGTCGCGATTCTGCTGATTGGATGGTCTTAATTTTTACTATTTTCGCCATCACGGCAATGAGTTATTTTCTCTTTTTGGTGATGTTGACACTGATCACCTCATGGTTTTTTCGAAGCATATCCCATCCAAACGAGGTGTCGGACACTTTACGGAAATGGGACATTTGACTGGTGGCTGCTTTTGGCTTCTATGTAACCGAAGAGAAATGGCTTTCCTTGATGTAACAGTACATAGTTTTGAAAATGTGTATTTAACTCCAAAAAAGTAATTGCCTTAGGTAGTGATGACAATTGTCTCAGTTGCAGCTTATTTCATTGGTTGTTGACCCAAAGGGCTTGCTTCCAAGTTTGCTACTCTTCCCCTTGTTTGTTGTAACACAGAACAAACGACGAGTGGATCCCCTTTCAAGTTATTCGTCTTTTAGAGGCCTATAACGTATTTCATGATAACAGCCACACTTCGTTTCCAATATATGCGCTTATGATATTTTGGCAGTATCGCTAATCACGCCTGTGTTTATTCTGGTTTGTTATAGGAAAACTACTTTGGTTACTATCAGACACCGGTGGACTTTAATAAAGACCCAATCAGCGGAGCCGACTACTTGAACTCCACAACATACCCGTCGGACTATGGGATCTCAACTTGGAATGGTCTGTCCGAGGGACAGAAGAGATCCAAAATCCAGCGAATCGTGGATCCAAGGGAACACCGTCCCTTGATGGTCAGACTGTCGCTGGAATTTCACAACATATTGGCACACCTTCCAATGGTAAGTCGGTCTCAGCTGTTCACCTAAATTGTGCTTGTTCGGTACACAGTCCAAATAACTGTTCATGTCCACTTTTGATTCCGTTTTAGCATGTTTCCAGTTTTAGCGCACCGTGTCCCACCGCTTTTCTGGACTGTATCGGTTTCGAAATGGATAAACGTTGGCACGAGACTAAGATTCAGTTGGTTTTCTCCCCCATCCTCCTGTGTGTCTACGACCAATGCAAGGTGGGTGTTTTTCCAATCTGTCATACAGCAGTTGTCGTCAGACAGCTGCTGCTCAAGAACTGCTGTCCATAAATTACCCTCAAATCCTCATTACATGTGATCTTTTTAAGGGGGACGGCGCATCTGACGTGTACCTTATTCTCACTGTGGTGGGTATCATCTCCGCCACAAGAGAGACTGGACCGTACCATGCTGTGACGATTTGTGTGCCACTGAGCTGTACTGAGTGGTGTCCGTGCGACACTCGCAAAGTCTCTCATACCAGGTTGCTAAATGGTTAGCGGTCTGACCAATACAGCCTCCTGGCGTGCCAGGTCGGGGGTTATGGCCTTTGTGGCAACTGTTCCATAAAAATGGCGATGCGCTCACATGTACCGCCAAACACCGCGGTCAGGCTTTTGAGATTTTGAGTCTTTGGTTGAGGATGTTAATCGTCCTGTCTCGATGTGAGCGCTCCGACTGTATCCCAGCCCAAGTACAACCATGACACATACAACTAACAGTCCTCTTATGCCACACCGGCCGTCGCGTGAAGTCACCAGCCGGGTCACCTGACTTGCATTATATAGCAGGGCGGATAATCAAAAACTGGTTATACCGTCTTACACTTTCACGTATTCCCACCAATTCGAATACATTCCGTAGGTGTCAGCACTAGGACTACATCACGCCGAACTACAGCTTCTGTTTGACCGACTTCAGTAAAGACCCCAACCATTTCGAAGTCTGTTTTGAAACAACGGGAGCCGGTCTGCTTAGCTGCCTTCTATGTTCGCGCGCTGAAGCAAGCTGCTCTTGCTCTTACTCTGGATTTCCTTTGTATTGGTGTATTCCGTCAGAAACAAGGAGGAATGCAGAACGCAACTACTTTAATTGGACTGACTGCTTCGTCACTCTCTCCCCGTCTCCGGCTGCACACCTCTGGTGATGCAGAGGCTGCTGCAGCAGGATATGCTGAGGGGTGGATATTGCTTTGAGTGACCGAGCGGAAGCCTCTCTAATTAACTTGGTACCAGATGATAGTCGCCTGTTCGCGGTTGGTTTGGCAACATGTGTGTAAGAATTTCAAGAAAATTAGATCCATCGTACGCTGCTCATTGTGTCCGCTTGCGCTTCAATCGGCTTTAGGTAAGGGCATATTACTGGGTCTCATTGATAACGTGTGTTAGGCTACAATAAAGTCTGTGTCGTTTTTGTATGACCGCATATGATGTGAGACGTCTTGAGATTTTTTACCAGCGGGGCCTCAAGCGTTGGTGGTGTAGAATGGTGCCAACGAATATGTAACGAGGTAATTCGAAAACGGTTATTGGTTTATGCAGCAGGTACTTTAATCGCTGAAATCTTTCAGCACCATCAACTGCGGTGGCTCAGCCATGTGCTACGTAGGTTGAAACACCGTCTCTGGCGGAAACCGTGAGTTGGACAACGTAGGACTTGGCAGAAGGATGTGTGAAAGAGATTACGAAGTTTGGATGTTGTTGGGGCGTCTGACTGCGCTTGACTGGCGGTCATCATCAGGTTCACTCTTTTTTCTTCTATGCATTCAAAGGCTTTAAATATAATTAGATGAATTTTGTGGTTGCAAGGCGGTGAAGCATCAGTGTCATCACTGATGTTGCTGTCTAATGGTGTGTTTCATCTTCTGGGGTGGACCTCATGGAGCCTGTAACCGTCAATCAACGTTGAGTGACTTGATCAAATCGCCGAAGACAGGTAGGATCGCTTTCAAAACTTCAGCTTCTTTTGGACACGGGTTGGGTTCGTAAATGGTGTAAGTAGTCAACTCACGTTAACACATTCAGCGGTTGCGCACTAAGTCGCTCCAGGGTACATAGTCTGTCCCCTTTACTGACTGCATTTTAGGATGCCAGTTAGTAATTTGTATCTTTTAAATAAGTAAGTCATCGGGCACATGAAAAGCACAATAGGTTGAGGTTATTATCTAGAGGAATCGTTCCTATTTGATGTGGATGTTGGTGGCTCACTTGGTGCACGCACTTTACGCCCAATCTAGTGAACCTATTCTTATCCATTTCAGTTAAACCGTTTGCGCGGTGCCTGTTAACACTGGTCCTTGTGATGTTGCAGCCTTTAGCTAGCTTCCAAACATTAATATGACCAATTGGTCACACCTTTACGCACTTGGATGCACTTGTGACCAGCAAACTTTAAGCTTCCTCTATCCATACAATGTGATGATTGGCCGATGCGGTTGGCGTTTCCACCTCCTACTCTAATGCGGTTTTGAAGTCTGATTCCTTTTCTGGCTTTGCCAAGCTGTGACAACAGCACATCAGCGATCGCTGCGGTTACACGGCATGCCGTCTTGTACCTGGGTCGTTGTCATGCCTGTGATCATAAAGTACTAGTTAGCGGATAAATGTTTGTCCTCCGCTTGTGTGCGTCCATTCTATTTGGTGGATACAAGACCTGACTGAACGCATTCCAACAATGTGTGTGTGCGATTCACATTTATGTCAAATTGATCTTGTCTGTTAATTGACACACTGGAGTCAAGGTATTATTAGCACTAGATTTTGGCTCACCCCCTCTTTTCGTTTACAGGCTTCCCGACCAAAATCTTGCAGCTCACTGTCCACAGGCTGTGTCCAGCTCATGGGTCTTTGTTTGCGTGGCCAGGAATGTTTAGTCACCGACCAAAATCTTGCAGCTCACTGTCCACAGGCTGTGTCCAGCTCATGGGTCTTTGTTTGCGTGGCCAAGGAATGTTTAGTCATGCCACTCTACCTCTGAGTGCTGAAACGTTGGAGTACGCGTGGCTTCTCGAACTGATCGTGGGTCGATTCACCGGTCAACTCACCGCCCCACAGTTGACCACAATTGTGCAAGCTTTGAACGGTTTCATGTTCTCCGTAATGGACTCAGAGAATAAACTCGTTTGTTCCAGAGATTTTGAACTTTGTCAGCATGCGCGACCACAAGTAAGGATTGTTGTACGGACTATTCTCCTCATCTGTAGCACCAGTAGACCAACTGCCGAACAGATGCACTAGTTAACATTGACTTCACCTCACCTGATTTGATAGTCGCTTAGTAGTATAGGGTCCTAGTTATTACACTCAGACACATCGAAATCTTTCGTTCCCTCCCACTCAGATGTTCTCTTTTCTTTTTTATTGAAAGGTACTAACTGTTCGAACAAATAAATCCGGCCTCTTGCACGCTATTTCCTGAACCATACTAGAAATGGATTATACTGACGGCTTAAATACGCGGAAGATATCATTGAAGACAATATGGCTCAGTGGTTAAACCACGAATTTACTGACCGGAAGGTCCGTGGTTCGAACCCAACCCCTGCATCTTCACTTCCCCCAATTAGGCTTTGGCAACCTGGCAGTATCCCAGACTTCGTGCGTCCTTCTTTCCTTGAGAAGTCCACAACAATGTTGTTCATCTTTTATCAGTCAGGATGAGAACCCCCTTCGAAAAGACACTGAATAGCCCGTGTCTATATCTTGTCCTGTTTGGGAGAATTTCTGTATCAGTTTTGAGTTGTTACCACTTTTCCTGGAGCTCCATTCACATCAATCTCGTTTGAATTCTCATTCATCCTTCCTTTCGCCGAATTCCTAGTTGATGCTTTACTCGAGGCGCTCATCACTGGTGTCCGTTCATCATATTTGTGTCTGCACTCGGATTCTCCACTATTGCCTTCTGGAGACACGCTTGAATTATCCAGCCTTGTGGAAACAAAAGACGAACACGCACTTGCACTTGAGCTATATGTGTGGTTTGTCTTAAGTCTGTAGCTACGTTCGGGTAACTTTCCAGGTCTAAATATTGTTTCAAAGCATTAGGGCGAGGTGGACCAAGTGGTTAGAGTGTGAATTTACTGACTGGAAGGACCCTGGTTCGAACACGACCTCTGCCTGTCGACTTCCTCTGTCTAGGCTTGGGCAACCTGGCAGTATCCCAGCCCTCGTACCTCGTTCGGGTGGCATGGCAGGTAGGCACCTAAAGGGTGCTACAGCTGAAGGATTCAAAACATGGGAAGTTTGTTGGTCCTCACGACAACTCTGTTTTGTCGGGTAGTCGTGCTTTATGGTCTCCTATTATTAACCGAAAATCTGGTCTCGAAGTCGGCAGTTGGAAACCAATCGACTTTGCTTTTAGATTTCCACTCTGGGCTAAGTAACTGTACCTAACTGGAATTTCCAATCTTCTAAACAACTTAGGTTGGGTTCCTTTTGGTAAACATCCACGACGCATACTGATTCACAGGCAATTCCGATCCACGTAATTTCAACTCGCGACAACGAGGATTGGAACTTGTAGTACGCTGGTCCCTTTCTGTAACAAGTGCTCTCGAAGTCGATAAAAATTGTTCGGCATTTGGTGATTTTACCCGGGGGGGGGGCATAGTGCCGTAGCCCTGTTCTGCATATCCCACTGCTTTCTCTCTCTTCATCTTAATGGTACCATTAAACCTTATGGAAGCAGTGTTTCATCCTGAAAAGCACTCTGTTCCATATTTATTACCACAACGAAGTGTCGTGGAGGTGCTTATCGGATTCTGTATGAAAATCGTCCCGGGGGGGGGGGGTCATAGTGCCGTAGCCCTGTTCTGCATATCCCACTGCTTTCTCTCTCTTCATCTTAATGGTACCATTAAACCTTATGGAAGCAGTGTTTCATCCTGAAAAGCACTCTGTTCCATATTTATTACCACAACGAAGTGTCGTGGAGGTGCTTATCGGATTCTGTATGAAAATCGTGAAAAATTAATATTATCTGGACTGCTCTCAAGTAATGAGATTATGTGACAAAATGTATGGCGATTGGGCTCTTACAGGAAACCATTTCACCATTAGCCCTCGGTCACTAACTTTTGTTTTCCTATCTCCCCTTCTTCCGTCAGTCACTTTGTCCCTTCTGGCCCTCTGTTTCTTCGGACACTCTGTGTCCTGGTGAAACGCTACTCAAATATCGATTTCTTCGTGTTTCACTTGATGGCGTCGATGTGGGTTTTGTGGAGACTGGAAGTTGTCTGAGTCTGCAACTCGACCCTGTTAGACTGACCAATTGCAACATGCACGGAACTGCCAAGTGCAGCGGACTACTGATTATGCTACCTCGGGTGCGTTTGGTGCAGTACATCCGACCGATTGGTGAGTATATACTCAATTGTTACACATCGTTGTGATTTTTTTTCATTCCTGTGGTTTTAGTGGGATCCATGAAAAACAGTCGAGATGCTGGACAATGAGTGTACCTTACTGGGTGATGGAAGCATGCGCCAGGCCTCCTTATCCTTGATTGTCTCGCGTTGAGCATTAACTGGTCGGCAAACCACAGACAAGTCTCCAAGTTGATGGAGGACAGGAAAAAATTGGTTCAGATGCTGCGGTTGGGAACCATCTGACACAAAAATTAGACTGGCAGTGCGATCTTCCCCTATATTGTGACGCTAGATACATTGTATTTCGTGCTCTTACTAACCATACCATTAGATAACGAAGGACGGTTTATCTTTTCAGGGCTTCTCTTCCTCATGTTCGTCTCAATATGCGCCACATTGTCCGCACTTTTTGCTTGCGATTGGTGTCTAATCTCGCACTACTCTCTTGGTTTTTAACGTGATTTGTTTACACTTGGTATGAAGTTTTGCTTATATACAGGTACTTGAAAAGCCTCCTTACCTCTATCATTGGCTTGTGATAGCCTGCACACATGCGTATACAGTGATCGGATGCCTTACGGTTTCATATCATTTGTAACTGCACATCTGAGTTAGCAGTTTCTGACCTGGCAACAATATCTGGTAGGTTGTAATATTTTATTCGTTTGGCCCTTACGGTAGCACATGAACAGCGGACGGAAACACACGCTCCTGTCAGTGTGACTTCGCCGGCCACCGTCATTAGTCCGGCCGATCCACAGTCGTTGTGGTTGGAAGCCGGTTCGCTTGCCTTTGGACCGGTCCACGCAAACGTGTCCAGTGCACCCGAACGTTCCGAACATGCTTTGTGGCAGCTTGCTTTTCTCAAGTGTCACGATGCCGCAACAAAGCGGCTATGGTTCCTTTGGTCAACCAGTGAATCGCGTTTTGGACCCATGAGCTGTGCGGTAAGTTCCGGCTCCACATCGTCCTACACTCCTCCGGCCATCTTTCCAAACTGTGGATGTTTTGGACAGTGCTCCTTCTTCGGTTCGAATGAAAGTGGCCGAGCTTTGTTTACTGAATTATTGACAGGTGATTTCCAGCAGCGTGCAGTCTTTCCGTCGCGAAATGAATACAAGCCTCATCTCTTCGCAACTGGTAAAGCTATAAAGCAGACTGGATCATCTCCTGGACCCAATACTGTGTGAGTCTTTGTGATTTCTATGCTACGCATTTCGGTGTTCAAGTTTGCAATCCAAGCTGAACAATCCTTTCATGACGATGTTCTAACTTGGAGTTGTGTGGTCCCTACATGAGCAAAAGTAACAGTTGATACTATTTCGTGGCTATGGACGACGAATATCGAACCATGTTGTTCTTACTTGTACCCCGAGTAGTATCCGACCGACCTTCTGTAATCAAAATAAACGGAGATCTTGATGAAATGGATAGGTGATGACCTGGGAACACTGACTTGTGGTCACCACTCAAACATGATTCATGCGTTATCGCTTAGGTTTTTTGGGTTGACGGACAACGCACAGATTTACTTGACACATTACACTGGGAATGCTAATGACCATACCTTCCACATTTCCCTAACAATTAATTACCGCAGCCGGCGAGAACTCCTCACGTTGGCGCCAATACAGATTGTACGTAGCTCTGACACATTTGTAGTGTAATACAACTGATAAAATCTGAAAACACCCAACTATCAGGTTTGCTGTTCCTATGGGCAATCACTCACCAGTAGTTCCACAACCGGAGCTGATAAGCAATCCTGATTCTGCGGTACCGGTTCAAGTTGACAATGCACACGAAGGGCAAAACGCCCACTTGGACACCAGCACCTTAGACCTGGGGCTATTAGATATTAGGATTGGTTAACCATTTCTGATTGCAACCGTACATGATCGGCTGATACGTCTAGCTCAACCGGCTATCATCAATTGATTTGATCCACTTCAGTCCTCCTTGCAATAACTTTAGGATTGCTCTTGCTCGAGGTATAAACTGGGCTTACCACTTCGTCTTTTTTCATAAAAACTTAACAACTGTCCGTGACTTGTTCCGTAACCCAACAACCTTGGTGTAATTTGTTTCACTCAGTTTCTTCCCCCTCCTGGCTGAGTATCGTTAACCCTGGTTTTTTTTATAAACGTTTATAGGGCTTTATTTCGCCATGTGTTTCCATACATATTTGCCTCTCCTCCCCACCTCCGGAACATCTTCCCATCTTCTCTTTGAACGCGTCTTCCTGAACTCTCCTGGACACTCATTGGCCGTTGCTCAAATGCAAGCAAATGCGACTCCACAAATTCCGTAATAGATCTCTTTTTTTCGAGAGATGCGAAGAGGATTTAAGAGAAAACAAACTGTTCGCATGCCCCATCAGTAGTATCCACCGTTACACCGGTAGATATGTATACACGTATATGATACGTGATACCCTGAAGTGATATAGTGACGTCATAACACTCCGTTAGAACACCTTTATGGTATCCCATAAAACGTTCGCCTTTGTGTTTTCCCAGAGCAAGCTTCTGCTGTGCCGACAGGTCACCAACACATTGGCGGTTTGCAAAACCAGATAATAACATGCTGCAGGTTATAAGACACACTCTGAGCGCAAGCTCGTCAACACAAAACAATCACGGCCTGCATATATGATTTGTGGTCTGTCTGAAGCGTTTTAATCTAAACTTTAATGCTCCAAAACACAAGACGAGCACGCTCACTCGTTTCGTCTTGATAATATGTGATGACAGACCTCAGAGGTTGACCAAGGGTATTCCTTGTAGGATTGATGACTACCGCATGAAGATTTTATCATTTTTGAGTTGGGTCAAAGCGCATCGCTCCTATGCCTTCTCAATTCCATTGATGTTTCTTACACTCAGCCGATATCACCTGAGGGTTAAGACCATAGTAAGTCTCTTCTGGAGAAAGTATCGATAGACCAGGCGAAAGCGGTTTGTTATGAAGAGTGGCTTCTGCTGAGAGCTATCTGCCCAAAAAAGGCAACTTTAGTATCTATGCTGTTTAAAGCTGTGTTAATTCTCCATTACTCTATTGAGCATTTGATACTGAGGTGCATGGTGTGTCTTCATGAACTAGTATTCCGGCTTCGTGATCCTCGATACTACGGCCATCGTAGCTTGAGCGTTCACACTCTGAGGAGAAAGAATTTCAAAATAGATTGCTTTTATTTAGTTGGTTTCATCTCATTTTGTCGTCTGTAAATCACATGTGGCGCATACGTAGGTTCCGTTGGACACCTATAAACGGAAGGTCAGGGAAACACGGTCAAACATCGGAGGCGATTGTCCAAACATTTCACTGGTGTTGAAGCATTCCGTTTGCCTTATGAAATGCATGATATTCTTTCGAAGCATTAAGGGCGATGGCTTTGATGAAGGAACACCACTGACTGCATGACTGGCCCACGTCTGTCATTGTCACTGATGAGTCGGGTCGCGGAGTCACGATCCAGGGAGATGGCAGTTTTCAGTGTGACGGGGTTTACTGGTTAGCGCATTCATGCTTTGTTACCATGGAGAGTTGGCTCCTTAGTCGTCCTTTCTCAGCGCAGGGCTGAGAGAAAGAACCCCGTGAGGTAGACATTCAGCTGACGTCCCCAAACCAGTCCAACTTATGAAGCTTGAGTAGCTTGTCTATGGCGGGCATCTGGCGCACCTCTGTGTTGCCACTCCGAGCCAATGTTTCGGATACACCGATAGTGAAACACCGGAAGTTTTCATATATTTCCTGCGCGTAGTGACCGCACTGTTTACACACAAAGCAGTGTGTATGTTCTGCTGTTGTCGGACAAACTGACCCTGGATGTGACTGTCCTGATGTAGAAACTAGTTCCGTCCTGGGTAACTCATAGAACCACCCAGGGAAATAAGTTTATCTACCGCGTCGATGGTCTCCAAGTACGGTGTTGTAGTGTCCGAGCCGTGCGGGAGCATTAACCAGATTATTTCAAATGAGTTGCATCTTTAAAGAATCTCAACTAGGCAAAGTATTATTGTGTACTCAGTGTCCGTGGAAGCGTTTTGTCCCTTGAGATTCTCGAGGCAAGCAGTATCCCTTTGAAGACACAATCAGTCCTGGAGGTGGTCTTTCCAGGGACCAAGAGAAACAGCTTGTAGATGCTCAATGAAGGTGATCTCTTTGTATACTTGGTCTCTTCTAGCAATGACTCAACCATTAATTCACTAGAGGTCAAACCAAACATGTCTTATCTGGAAAGAAATCACCTGATTTTCCAATATCTGTATTCCTCACCCCGAATTTATATACCCAGAGGAATGCTTCGGCTTGCATAGCGTTCTCATAATGCTGTCTGAATAGTAAACGCGCTTTTCTACTTTACTTTTGTTTGTCATAATTACTTGTTAGTTTGGAGCCTAACCAGTAGTCTCTTATCTCTCGCCCAACGATTTGATGAAGGTTTCCACCCATCATGTATTCTACCGCTGAGGACAATTCACCGAAGTCAGCACTGCCTGCGACTCACTTTGGTGAGAGCCTTCTGGTGGCACATCGGCTTTTGCATGAGCTTCACAACCCTTCATTCTGCCACGAACGCTCCAATGGTTTATTACTCATGCGCGGAGAAGTTTTAGCAACATGTGATTCTACCAAATGCGCTGATGAAGTAAGTTCGCTGAAATGAGCATAAATCTACTCAGTTGTTTTCCTTCGTCTCCATGAATGTTCCTAATCAGGGTCATCTTTGAACATCAGCCAATTACGGGGCTTTCGAATACCTCGATCCAATATTGGTTCTGGCGGTTGTGCACCATAGACAACCCCCAGATCCAGTCTTTCATCGTCACACATGAAGGCGTCAATCCAGACAGTGGTATAGATGTGGTTAACCGAAGTGTGACCTTCGACCCTTGGTTTGGCATTCAGCATACGAACGTCCTTTAGTGATCTAGTCAGTGTGTCACAGTGTTCGGTTTTTCAAAGGGCGCCTGCTTGGTCAATCGGGTCCATCTCTGCTGCCACCGGATTTGTCTATTCGTGGGTGTAGACAGGCTTCTCGGTATTTGGTTAGCTCCATCAAAAGCATCTTTTCTGGCGTTATCCGGTCGGTTTGGCTGTTGAGTTGTGTTTCGATCCTTGGGGGCACGGGGTGGAGACCAATTAATGAGCAGCCCAAAAGTGAAACTACCGATTAGGAGTAACAAGTTTGTTCTCTCTACTGGCTGTATCCAATCAGACTGGCCGGAATCTCAAACAAATCCAGCCAAAAACATGAAGACTAGTTGTTGTGTAGGCGTATACTCCAATAATGCGCAATGATGGCAATAAAAGACACTTTTTGCGTACTCCAATAATGCGCAATGATGGCAATAACTTTTTGCTGGAAAGATTCCAGACAGGCGGGCTAGGTGCATGGATGATTGACCATTTAGCTACTCTAGTGGCAGACACCGATAGACATGAAATCCTTCTGAACAAAAAATGGTATGTGGGTACTCCAGTGACCCCTACTACAATGATCGCTTCATACAGCTGCTCGCCTACGTACATCCCTATCACCTACTCGGTAGAAACCCCCAGAGCGAGCGAAGCCTGTCTGAATAGGTTAGTGCGCAAGCTAATGGAATAATGTGAGGAGTCACAAATCCATCATGTCGTACTAGTAGCCGGTTCCAAGGGTAGCTTTTTATAGCTATTCAGAATGATGCGAAGAATCTAGGCATCAGCTTGTACGATACAGCGCCGACCTCGCACAACTTTGATTGGTTCGAAATCCCATACAGCCTGTCGACCCGTTTGTAGAGCCACACATTTGCTTTTGTCCTTTGCCGTTGCGCGACATTTCCGCACGACAAGTCAGTGAATAGGACTCCCTTAGACGATTCTGATGCATTTGAAAGTTTGGGAACGTACCGTCCGTGTCGGAAACGAATCATGTAGACTACTGACTGATAGAAAAATCTATTTATCCCCTCTTTCTTTTGCCACTGTTTTGTCCAACAAAGGATGAATGTTGCAACAGCAGCGATCCATCGGACGAGGATTTCTCTACCAGTGAATCCAGCAACCAACCCTCTCGCACCAGTTCTCCGGATCATCGCACTGCTGATGCGAAAGTCCGGTCGGGATACATTCGTGCTCGAAAGCGTTATCATTTGGCCAGTGGAAGAATGAAACGTGACAAGAATTTTTCGGGGTCTCTTTCTGAGCCCTCGTCAATGTCCGAATTGCTGGTACCTCCGGATTCGCCAGATGAAGATGATGACTTGGTCGCAGGTGTGCATCACACTTCAGCAGGTTAGCGGATTATATCATAGTTTAGATGCATAATCCCGAGGAACTACAGTAACATCCCTCTCAAACGGCTAGGGCTGAGACCGGTTTTTTCATGCGTTGGACATAGGAGATGTTGTAGTATGCTTTCTGTTCATAACTGTAGTGGAACAGTGGGTTGAAGTGATGTAGAGCGAACTGGACGTACTTTGCAAAAACCATTGTTTCCTGGACACTTCCTCGAATTTCAGTGTCGCTTTTGGATTGGAGTGAAATCATATTTAAGCGCACTGTGAAAACGCGGAACGGATATGATTGAAGGTGAATTTGTAATTGGCTGTGTTAGCCTAAACTATGTACAAAAACGTGGTGTTATAAGTAGCCAGACATACGGTGCATTCTGGAACGTGGTATCCGATGCATCGGTGTTGTCACATTCCTTCGCCATAACGTGCACATTATGACCGTTGGCCTTGACAAAAATTCATAGTCTTTTGTGCTCGGTGCACGTTTTTGCAGCTGGCGTCAATTAGGTGAATTATGCTGCGCTATCCAATTTGGTCTCTATTCCGGAACATATTCTGGATTCGATTGATTGAAATGAATAACCAGGCCACCTAATCACTCCTTTAGTGAAAATATTGTTTCCTTGAAGGATGGGAATGAAATTTTGTACGTATGATCGTTTCATGATACCAATGAAATCGCCGACCTCTCCTGCTTATCCTCATCTCAAATTCTGCAACACCAGACCGTCGTTTTTCAATTCCCTTCTCAAAGTTTGCATATCGTCCCGCTTTATTTCATGTGTTGCGTATGCAGTAGGTGCGGTTGTTGCAGAAACCCAAATGGGACCAGGCTTGGGCAATCGTTTGCCCTCGGGTCTATCTTTGAACAGCCTAATTGGTCCGCTGACACCATCCGAAACGCCGTCGCATTCGTCTCAGCTGGCGCTGGATGAACTCAGTTTCCCTGAGATCGCAGGTACCCGACCGACACCCCCTCCAAGGCGGTTTACTAAACCTGGAGGTGAGCGTGACAGTGATATACTCAGACCTCCGCTCTTGGGACCCGCAGACTCTCCAAAGATGGATAACGTCGAAGAGAAAACGTTCGAAGAAGATGCATTTGAGAAGTTTGTTGGTAGGTTTTTATTAGGCGTGTTTTAATTTTCTCCGTTCATTTTGTCCCAGTCTGCGTTGAGTTACGATATCACGAATGTGATATGCCGCGAAGTGGTTGCCATGAGGAATCCTGGACGTGTGTTAACATATTAGTCTTTCCATGTGGGTATTGAGATGCAATTTATAGCCAGCACTGCGACAATTGAATGTGAGGATTTCATGTTACCTCTGTCTACGTAGGTCGTCCAACTTGACAGATAAAGCTAAACTGTCGAACCACATTATTCTCACTTCTCAGTGAGTTCGATCACTCAGATTCTGTCTTTGATATTCCACATTTCTTGATGTAACCCTGCTCACATGGTTGATTGGAACGTCTCGATAGCGGAATTCTGATTTCACCCCTCTCGGATTCCCTGTCTGAGCCTTGACTGACCATAGCAAGCAATGTGGTGTTCGGCCAAGTCAGTGATCTAGGCACAGTGTACTCACTATAATTGCATCGGGGCGACGATAGATACTTAAACAGACCGAATTGCCTATCGATACACCATTCGATTAGTATTTTCTCCAAACCAAGGTGCTCCACGAGCGCGACCCGAAGCTCTCTCTCTCAGAGACATGCGCAGGCCCCTAACCAACCAATTAGTAGGACACACAGATGCGGATAGGTTACCCCATGTTCGGTGATCCTAGTCCACAAGACTATTTGGCGGGAGAGACAGATTCATGAGAGTCAAACTGGGTTTCGCCCTCGTCGAGGATGCATCGACCATATCTTTAACTTGAGACAAATTCTTGAACAGCACCACTCCCTCAGACGTCCACGTTGATCGTTTTTCTGGATTTGAGGACTGCTTTTGATTCTGTTGATCGTCAGCAACTTTGACAGTGTCTGGCAATCAAAGGTGTCCCTTCCAAATTTCTCTGTATGCGAACTCCTGTAGGCACGTACGACTATACGAGGAGCTCTCACCTGAGTTCACTACGTCCAGTGGTGTAAGACAACTTCCCCATTGCCGCCTCAACTTTGTCATTGATATACTGCCTGAAATTTCTCTGCCTGCCCCTGAGACCTCGGGAGTCGAAACGCTTTCGGGACGTTCCCTCACAGACATTGAGTATGTAGACAGTATCGCTCTCCTTGGTTCAGATCCTTTCCAAATGCAAGCGGTTTCAAACAACCTAAGTAACTCTGCCGCACGGTTTGGCATGCGCTTCACACCTGCAAAGTGTGAAGTGCTACTACAAGCCTGGGTGGGATAAAACCCACACCTCATGCTTGCGGGTGAGCCAATCGACGTGGTAGACAAATTGGTTTACCTGGATAACTTTATAAGTCCTGGTGTACAAGCTGGAGATGGGATTATTTTTCGAATCGGAAAGCCCAGAGCAGCTTTTACCAACCTCCGACACCTATAGCGCTGAGGTGACGTGAGTTTGTCTGTCAAGGGAAGAGTTTACACCACGGTGATGTGGATCAGAGACGTGGCCCCTACGCTCACAGGACATACGGAAAATGTCAGTGTTCGATCGTCGGTGTCTCCGAATCAAAGGTGTCCCTTCCAAATTTCTCTGTATGCGAACTCCTGTAGGCACGTACGACTATACGAGGAGCTCTCACCTGAGTTCACTACGTCCAGTGGTGTAAGACAAGACTGTCCTCTTCCCCATTTCCTCCTCAACTTTGTCATTGATATACTGCTTGAAATTTCTCTTTTCACCCAGCCCTGTGCTGAGTGGAACCGACCGAGAGGTGGACGGTGTATGACCTGGCAACGAAGTACGAAAACACTAACTTAGTGGAGTGGGCAACTGCCGCCTCCCTGATGTGGACCCCGAGACTCAAACACCAGTGGTTATAGTCATAAGCGGAAATGGCCCAATCGCGCAGTCAGTGGCACTCATGCATCAAAGCTATCGCCTTCAATGCGTAGCTACCCAATTTCCGAACAAGTTGATTGTGCCTTCGTCTCCAACGGTTGGTTGTATGTTCCACTTCCCCGTTCTCCGGTGATCGAAACTGTGACAGCTGCAACCAATGTGCCTATGGCACGGTTTATGGCTGATAAATTGAATAAACTTGAATAGACTGATTGGCTCTGTTTCTATCTACTTGAACGTGAGAGTAGTGACCAACAGCTAGTAGTTATCTAGTCTGGATCTCTCTGAGCTTCTTTGTTGTGAATCCGGAGCTTGGCAGCAATCGAATCGCTTTGTATAAAAAGTGTCCCTTATTGTGAGCTTTTGTCCCATGGATTATCAGCGTTAGTTGTATTATGTTTCCGTCTTCTCGTGGGTTTTCTGCCTTAAGGTATTATTCCAACATAGCACGTCACTGTCTCACCGACTGCATCTCCGTACAGTAAACGACATCTCCCAGACACATTCGTTCATGTAATTAGAGCGGTTCATGTTACTTCATTCTCATTTTACCAACACAGATTTGCGTGGACAGTTGAACAGACCGATTACAGAGAGCGGTCTTCTACGTGCAGCCTACAGTCATCACTTGAACGTGTACCGTTGTATAACTGCCTGGGCAAAGCCGGTTCGTTTGAGTCGGCGCTGGCACCTCTGTAAACACACGTATCAGAGCGTGGAGTCTTTAAAAGATTGCCTGAATCCTCCCAACGCGGAGTTGGACAAACTGACAAACCTCCATCCTTGGGAATATCGTCTGGGATCGGCTTTAGCACCGCGCTTTCAGATAGTTCAATCTGGCTTCTCTCCTCAACTCATATTGAGTCGGGCCTCTGGGAAGACGTCGTCTTCTGCTACAAAGTCTGCTACAGTGGATCCGCAGGCAAAAGGTACCCCGTGTTTTTAACAACTTGGGTAGTATGAACGGTAATTCCTTGCTTGCGCTTGTCATCTGCAATTGATTACCGTAGTCTCACTTATCGTATCTCAATTTATGTTGCAGGTGATGTGTATCTTGCCCATGTTTCATCGAATTCGGACGCTGTCGTGTGGCTTCAGAACACAGTGGATTTTCTTGTATCTCCGTTGTTCACAGAGGCGATGGAAAGGTAACGTTTATTCGATGTCCTGATAGATGTACTCACCCACTGCATGGCTGTGTTACTTAGTGCTTTTTACGTCCGCTAGTCTCCTATTCCTTTTTTACCTTTGATACTTCCGTGGGTTCGATAATATCGGCAACTGGATGAGTGGATACGAACGAGTATGATTCAAACTAATAGCTCATTTGCACCAAGAAAGAATCGGTTTCACCGTCTTTTCGAAGGCGTTGCTGGATGTTTGGTAACATAGCAGCTGAATGAAGCGGTGAATTTCAACACGTGTATAGTTGACTTATTAGTGGCCACAATCACAGTTGACGATTCAGGAACTCATGACAGTCAAATCAAGCATATGTAATTGAAAATCGATCAGGAATAAACTTTCAAAGGTCTGTCGTAAACGATCACTGTAATGCAAGCATAGTGCACTCAAGTCTGGCTTATTCGGTAGTTCTCATAATTAACAGTTCACAGCTATCATGTTGAACTTTAGCTAATGAGTATAGGAACTAATTTGTAGGACGTAACTTACATTTAACTCGGTACTCTTCTCCTAGCTTCCCGTGAGCACCAAATGTATCCACCCGAACAGTTTGACTACTTTTCATTGAGAGTACTGTCTAAGTCCCAATGTAAAGTGTTTATCAAACGAACAGATATCCTGTACAGTCATTTACTGTACACCAACTTTTTTGAATAGACACACCGCTATTCAATCGTCTTTCAGAACTCAATGCGTTATTGCTGTTGTTGATTTTGTTGTCGGCACTATTGTGCTTACTGTCCTGTTCCTCGCAACTCTGTGCAAATTGTTTGCAAGCGCCCGTCCTGGTAAGATTTTTGGAACGGACTACTCACAAGTAGTTCAATCTAAAAGTGCTTTCCAATCGCCTGACGCTTGCCGCGAGCATAACCCCTTAAGTAGTTCTCGTGTTCGAATCCTGGAATCTACTGGTTCAGTTGCTTTTTTAACAATGATGGTTACTTCCACGCGAATGATGAACGCTTACTCACGTTATTCCTATCCTCCAGAATACAAGCTTCTGGCCCAACGCTGCAGTCCACTAAACATCCACTATTGTTCGTTTTTCGTTCTAGGTACCTCAACGTCTTGTCACCCGTTCTGTCTAATACACCTCCGTCTGCTGTCATCGATGGAATGCACAATAATTGTGTGAAGGTGAAACTAGCGGCCTTCAAGCATGTCAGTCAGTCTCATAGCCGCTCAGACAGAAACGCTGAAAGCAAACATGCCTCGCCCAACAAGTTAAATGCATTCCTAAGCAATGAATCACATGAGCTCTTTGGGGATGTAAACGTGGGGCCTTCCAGTCCTTATTGGCACTCTTCCATCTTCAATCTTAGTCCACAGCGAAGAATGACGGTTGACAACACGTTGTCGCGGAGACAGGGTCAGTTTTCGATTATTGGTTTAAAAGTCCCATATCATCCACAGAACACAGCATGAACTACTTTCTGACGTGACTGTGCGTAATTTTGTATACTTATTGTAGTAATCGTTCAGCTGTAACACCCATTCGGTGCATATCTGCCATGCTACTCCAAGGAAGCACGAGGTCTGGGGTACTGCGCAAGCCTGGACAAGACCAGTTGAGGTGCCGGGATTGATATCGAATCACGAACAGTCTAGTCAGTAGATTAGCGTCCTAACCACTTAGCTTATAGTCCCATGTAAGTCGAAAACTCCTATTCGGAACAGATCTGCGCACCACTCACATAATCTACACTTTTCTGTAAACCGAATAAGATATGATGCGGTATGTCGGCACTCATCTAATCATAACCCCAATAGAATGGCCCCACTCTTGATGCACAGTCGTGCGCCTGGTATTTTGTAGGCGACGAAATCGCCATGAACCTACAAACCATTCAGTGTCTTTTTGAATCGGCGGTCCATTCACACAGCCCTTAAGCAGGATGGTGTTTTTCGAGCGAACGCCAGTGTTGCGCAGTATGATCCACGTTAGTTTCATCCGTCCGATGCGAACCTGCTGGCTTCCGTTCATCCTCTCTGGTAATTTTCCACTAGTCACGGATCTGTGCCAATCGCCTATCTTTTCTTGACCAGTTTGGGCGTCGGTTTGTCTTCCAGTATGCCTCCTGAGAATCACTTGACCTCCACATGGTAGTGACTTGAAAAACGTCTGAGCTACAATCTTTTGTCATTCGTTTCTCAAGTCTGCGCTTTTCAGGTTATTGCACTCCAAACGCGGTTCTATTTGGTTAATTTCCGCATGAATAGCTCGTACCGTTCCTGGTCAAATTTACCAAGCAATCAGACTCGATCTCAAGCAAGCAGTTAGACTCGATCTCAGTTGGTCGTTACCATTGTCCTTCGGCGAGATGGCTGAACTGGTTAGAGCGCGAATTTACTGACCGGAGGGTCCTTGGTTCCAACCCTACCCTACCCTTGCCTTCGACTTCCCCTGTCAAGGCTTGGGCAACCTGGCAGTATCCCAGCCCTCGTGCTTCCTTCGGGTGGCACGGCAGATAGGCGCCGAAAGGGTGTTACGGTGGAACGATTTTTCCTTTATTATCCTTCGCTGCTCGATTTCAATGCGTCCAGATGGGTGAAAATTTTCCTAGAAAGTCTTCAGTATGTGTACATAGAAGGGGTCACTACATTTTTTCTTAACTCTTGATCAAATCGGTGAACATCGTGAAAATACGTTCTATCATTTTTTTTATCTGCGTTTCCTCTCTCTGGATAGACCACACCATAATAGCTCCTGCCCAAACGGGTTTCTTCTGCGACGTTACAAGGGGAGCAACTTTGTGATTTTCATGCTTCGATTGGTGTTGTTGTCTTCTTTCAGAAGGTTATTCGTTATAGTTTGCCTCTATTGTTTCTTCCGCAACACTCGTCAGATCTCATAAGTACTTGAGTGATGCCTTCTATCAGGAAGTTCAGTTCCTGAAGTAATGCCAGAATGCCTGAAACCTACTAAGATCTTCAAACCCCATCAGAATCGCAGTGGGAAAGCGGCCAAGCATCCAGACCAGAAAAGCCAGCTTCTGATTGGACGCTCAAGCAGTCAATCAGTTCAGCAATGGCCGACTATGATGGGTGTTGAAGCATTTCACAGAACCGCGGCTGACAATGATGAGTGTTCACCCAACGCCGATTGGGCAGCCTGAATCAAGATCAAAAGTGCACCTTAAAGAACGCGATGTCCCACGTAACTTTTGCACTCGCTTGTTCGCAATAAAGCTATTGTGGTTTTTGATGACGAGTTTTTTCGACTTTAAGACACCGGTGCGGGGACACTTAGTCACAATAGTTTCATTTGATACATTTGTCTGTTTTTACTCTGCGTGATCAGCGGCTGTCGCAATTCTTTGGGGATTCTTGCCACACAGACTTCCCCCTCTAATATCGTCCTAATTTTCCATTCATCTGCGTTTTGTGCAGAAACGTCTGACATTCGTACCGAAACAGGTTTGTGTGATACAGATGTGTCACAGCCTCATCGAAAAGCTTCCACCTTGGAAGACCTTCACTGTATGTCGGCAACCGACTCAGAAGGCCCGAGCAAAGATCAAACGGACTCTCAACACCACGATCGTCGCTTCTCCGTACCAACACGGACTGATCGCCGTATTCGTGGAGACACCATAGTCTCGGGAAAGTTGGCTGCCCTCTCAGTCGAGCGAATCAATTTTTGTTTCCTGCAACTCTATGCGGTCGAAGACTTGGTCCATCTGGACAGTTTGCGATCCGGGCTTCATGATTTGACATGTGTTTCTCTGTTGGCGTTATGCGTTGATTCCGTTTCGTTTGAGGTAAGTTTTTGTGCTCATGTCCCTCAACGAAGCTGGTAGCTAGCCACTCGTTGATGTTCACCACCACCGGTCGCACGGGTATCCTCTTGAGTAGTAGTAGTACGTAAACGTTTTGAAAGCTAATTTTCAACCTGGTTGAGCACATTAGAAGCCACCCAGATCTGAGCTATCGATATTCGGACTGCAAGCATTCGGCTCATATTCGATCCCATGTGGTCTTACAATAACCTTTTACACTGTGGGCGTTAAGTACATACGGAACCACCCAGCTTACATATTTTGGTAATGAAAATGGTTTGTAGTTCTGAGAATCTGATTCCTGGAAGCGCAATATCCCCGGCCTATTGTGTGTCCTTGATCAGATGTTCTATGAGCATTTCTATCCCTCAGAGCAGGGATAGGACATCATATCAACGGTAAAGTCGGGGAAGGTACGGTTGCACGAGGTAGTCTCACCTGAATGCAGTTGACATGGTGTGATGCTTGTTGCCCGATTCATTATCGAATACGAGTAATTTAGAAAAGTTACTCTGAATTTACTATACCATCGCTTAGTGGCATGACGCGAGCTACTTGATCCGCATGCTGCTCTATGCAGTACGTAACCTTATGGGACTGGCTGTAAGATTAAGCAGTTTCTTGGTCGTGTTTAATAATACAGCTTTATCCCCAATATGACTCGTAATATGACTCGCTGGATGCATTTCCGGGGAGGAGGGCACCTCATGTTTCCAGACTGCTTCTCTTGAGTCCACACGGTTTGTTTGAACCCCGAGGAATGAATTAGCGCAGCCTTAAATTCCGAAGATAACTATCGGCCAACCAATTGCAAAGAAGTCGCGCTGGTTGCTTGCTTACGACTTGTTACTGGGGTTTCGTCTACTGTTGACTTGGCCGAAATATTCTTTGTCCGATCTAGTCAGCTGGAGGCGGAGTGCAGCTGCCACAGCTTCACTCGCCTTCTTCTCGTCTGGACAGATTATCTAAACTGACTGACTGAGAAGAGCGGGAACAAATGGAATCTGGTAAGCCCCATCCGTCGAAGACAGCGCCTATACTTCAGTTCCTCATTCCATGCAGTTGGTTCATTGCCGTAATTTTTAAGGTGCCGTCAACTACTTGTAGGCAATTCCAGCTCACAGGCGTTCTCGTGAAACGGTCAGCTCGAATAAATTGAATACGAGTGTATTGGGCGCCCGCATGACAGACAAGTGCTTTATGGGCAGGTTTAATGCTAAATGCAACGTACCGTGTCAAGTGTTTATTGGTGTGTCAATATCCACTAACTTTTAGCGTCTTTTGACAGTGTATGTATTGGCTTTCCACTCGCCGGGACTTCCAGAGCCCATTTGTCACACAGATCATTGGTTGACACGAAAGAAATGTTGACTTTTTCAAATAAATTCTAGCTTGAATTTATTTCCTCTGTTCTTTGAAGCTCATCGCAATTTGTTTACCAAGGAAAATCTGGCTGAGAGAGGGACAAGTGAAGTACCACTGATGACCACCAAACCTGCCTTTCTCTACAGAACTTGCACTAAATATGGCACAAATTAAATCACACAAGTGGGCGAGATGGCCCAAGTGGTTAGAGCGCGAATTTACTGACCGGAAGGTCCGTGGTTCGAACCCGGCTTCCGCCACTCGACTTCCCCTGTCTAGGCTTGGGCAACCTGGCAGTATCCCAGCCCTCGTGCTTCCTTCGGGTAGCATGGCAGTTAGGCACCGGAAGGATGCTACAGCTGAACGATTTTTCTTATGGTCGCCCAACTCATTGGAGTCAAACTTTCGATTCTTCGAAAAAATAACAATAAAATTTTGGGTCAGGTCATTGAAGTAGGATATCACGCTTAATGGAAACCGTGTACTCCAGGAATTTCATTTTAACCCATACAGTATCTGCTACTCTGTCCGATTTTGTCCGTCCTTCACCGATCCTTCAGCATCCGCGTAGCAACCGAACTACTTCATTTTTCTTGGCTGTGTGTAATTCCTGACCATACCGAATTCACTGTCGAGATACTCTCATTCTCCTCTACGTAACAGTTGATGAATTGCTGCAGGACCGAAGCGGCCGCATCTCGCATGGTTCAGCTTGAACCATGTGTAGCTCAATCTGATATGTCTTCAGAAGGCTCGGAACTCTGCAACCAACCGCTGTTGAAACCATCGCAGGAAACTGGTCGATCAGTGGCTTTGGAGCCTCACAAGCGCACTGAACGTTTTCGGCGTATACAACCGTCAACAGTGGATGGACAAAGCACACACGCCTCTGACCGCATGGTCAGCTGTCCGTCACTTCAAGAACTAGATGAGGTTGGTTCCAGTCTTGATGCGCCACCATCTTTTGTGCGGAATCGTCTCAACCAACACTCCCGACAACCGTCGGCCCCACCCATTCTGAATAGTTTTAATTCTCCTTTGATCAGCGTCCCACAGCCCGCTTCGATCAACAGTAACTCTCTTAAGACAAGAACACATGAAGCGCGGGATGAAATTCTACTTCGACGTAATCCCGTTCAACCTGGTGCTCGTTTCTTTCCCCACGTCATCACAGGTGATGAATCGCGCACAGTTCCCAGTGAGTGACCAACTTTTGAGAGCATTATCCGCATCTGATAAGTTTCGACTTTACCAGAAGTTGTTATTTGATTCCCTAATTCCTACCCGGCTCATTTTGTTCCCTCAGACAGTTTTATGCACCTTGTACACAGGCATTGGTGATAAAAGCTGGTCTTCTCGAATTGGGTATTGAATGCTAATGACCTAGTGGTACTTTACGGGTGCGCAAGTTGGATGGTTGAATAGTATACTGAAAGTAATTACAATGATGTTTGAGGAACACTCTATGCGCCTGTGTGCCATGCCCGGCAACTACCAACACTACTCTCCTTAGCCTTCTGGTTGTGACACGGCGAAAATCGTACTCATTCGCTGTTCAGGGCAAGAGATCAATGCATTGTACACAGATAAGTGAGTATACGTATCGGAACCCAGGTTCCCTGTGGCCATCTTTTGTTGGAAAGAGACAGAACCATGGTTTCATGGTTCCTGTACTCTGATAACCCACTAAACTTTACTGGGGTATGAGTCTCCGTATGACAAACTGTCTCATACCCGGTTGGGCGTATCCTGGAGGTCCTCCGAGCTAGAGGTTAGAACATGCATCGCGGCTTCCTCCCTAAGGACTTGGATATCCTGGCGTTTTCCCATTATCAAACTTGCGTTTGCCGCAGATTTAATAGAACATTGTTGCCATAGCAATCTACGATGAAAGTTACTTTACGTTGTTTCTGGTGGCCAATGGCAACAGGTGAAAGGCTAAAATCTCCCTAATCATTCCTGGTGACAGGAATCAAAGGAGCCTGATGCTTCAGGCTCCTTTGATCTTTCGACTCCACTGAGCGTCAATCCACCGCCATCTTAATGATTTTACCGGGTTGCATTTCTCCAGGAGATTCTGGGGGAAACGAGTAACTACGTTCTCCTTCGTTCTCTGTCTCTCCTTCAACTGCTCTTAGATTGTCCAACATCTTTATGGAAATTGGCTTAACGGTATTGCAAGTTTAGAGCCTCCTTCCAAAACAACTTATGACCTACGAATTCCATGCAACAAACAATTTGGTCTATTTCTGTATGAGTCATTTCTTGTTCTTTTGTTTCAACTCGGTTTACATCTAGCCTTGGACGTAGCCGCAGGTCTATCTGACAATTCGAACTGTATACGTGGTTCTGAAATCGTTTGCCAGCTGACGATTCGTCGCATACACGGACAGTTACGCCGTCTGACTCGACTCAGCCAGTTCAATGCCGGCGTACTGTTGACCGCCATCCCGTTCGAATCGTCCAGAACGTTTTTCGTATTTGAATCAGATGAGGAATTTCACAGTAGCCTAATCCGTGCAGCCGGCACACCACGAGCATCCGTAGTGTTGAATGAACAAAGCACTGGTTGGATCATGTTCGAGTGTGGGCTGGAAAACCTCTCGCTTGCTTGTAATCGTCGGGACGGCTATGGTGATCTTTCCACGGACCCAAAAGTTGAACAACAGCAACAGCAGACGACTGTATTGTCTTCGGGTGAAAAGAACCTATCCCCAGTGAAGCCAGTTGGTAAAGCTGCTACCAAAGTCCCTCCCACAGCGGAAGCAATGCTTACCAGGAATACATCAGGACGACAGTCTGGACGAAAAAGGGTGTCGGTGCAGGTACTTTGCTTCAATTTCCGCTCGTTTCAGCGGAACCATAGAAAACCGTGTAGTCCACTGAATGTATTACCACTGTTGGCTGTTATACGATCACAAATGACCCTGATGAAGAGTTTCGTTGTTGGCCCTAATCTTCCACTGTGATGCCAAGTTCCAATAGACTGAATTCATTCGGACCTGAGAAGTTTTAGTGAAACTGAGAACCCGCAATATGGCAATCAGAGACCGACCTGTGTGCGATGGGGCTATCTGTGTACCTCTACATTCTACTGTTTGGGATAGGACAGTCCACATCAGCTCCCTACCATTTTCATTTCATTAGACCCAGTCCAATACTGACTTGCGGGTGTCGGTTGAATTGTCCTCTTAGATTTGTTGCGTCACACGCCGGTACGCCACGTATCAACGCATCGAGAATACCACATCGATTGGTGGTAAAACGCGTGCAACACACACCAAGAATAGTAAACAGCAAACGACCTGACCTATCAGTATTTTCTTCCGTGTGGTTAAATCTGTAAACTGAGAATGGCTTGGGTGTAGCGTCCTCATGACAGTAACCTACATCTCCTCATTTGCACTTTTACCATCGGTGTTTATGAACTTTGGTCATCATTTCTGGTGTGTTTAGTTCTGGTCCAAAACTGACTGAGGACAGATCATCCGTCATGTGATTTATCGTCTGTGGGGATCTGGCATTTCAAGTCAATTTAGTGACGAAAATTGATTGGTACACCGTTTCAAACCGCTTCCAATGGATCAGCAAGGCGATTTACATGGGCGACTGTTGTGAATTTTCAGGCTGTGTTAAGTGTGGGCTTAAGATATTGCCCTGCATCGGTCGTAAATTGCATCGCCCCATATTCGGTGCCGAGTCAAACTCTACCCTCCACTAGTGTAGTCTGTTGGTTTCCATTCTGAATGTGTTCGTGGCTCCGTCCACAGAGGTTGTCAATCTAAGATAAAACATGTAGATGCTCAAACCACCTTTTAGTCCAAAACCAGACGCTTGGCGCTTTACATTTAGTCCTAGCCTCATGTTTAAGTAACCCACAAGGAAACCTGTACTTCCTAATTTTTTCCTCTTCGTTCATAGTTTCCCCTACCGGTGCAACGTGAATTGGTGTCGAACGCAAGTGCTTCAGACGAGCCACAAAACGACTTTTCACCGCAGCCTCATCAAGACGTCCCCGATTCACTGGCATCACCGAATGGCGTGTCACCCCCTGTCCAACGCAATGGTTTGCTATCGCGTCTTCACGTCGCAACTGTATGGCTAAACTTCCCCACCCCCAAGCGCCTTCCAAATAAACGGCGTATTGAGCTTCTTAGGTAAGATTCCATCTTTTCTAAAAGAAACCACCCTCATGAGAAAATGAATATTTTTCATCCCTGACATTCGCTGTTTGCCACCTCGAGAAGAGTGGCCTCTTTTCACAGAGGTACCTCTTCGGAGGATTATAGCAGTTTGTTGTTGATCTTTCTCTATGCGTTCCTTTTTTCCTCCGACCAAAACCTGTCTATAGATCGGATTGGAACTTGTTGAGCACAACTACCCCATCCATCAAAGCCTGGATGGATCCATGTAATCGGCTCATTTCCGTGTGTCAGCAGCTGTATGGCAATGCGGAACGTCGAATCCTTGCGGTCACCACATGCCTGATGACGGAGGCTATCAATTACAAACTACCTACAGAAAACGGATTGTTCATATTCCAGTGTTTCGGGAACGAAGTGAGTAGCACGGTTTACTTCTGGGTAACTGGTGGATTGAAATTGGAACCTCGATTATTCCCTTCCCACTTTGGCTCTGTTTCTTCTAAAAAACAAGTTTATTTGAAGTATTAATACTGCCAATAAAGAATTGCATTTGAGCCAGCGTAGCCATGTCGGTTTCTCTTCATCCGCGTCAAAAATTTATGCGGAACGAAGGAAAGTGAGTAAACTTTAGACTGGGGGAAATCAGCAATCAGTATTGAAGGGGAGCACTGATAATTCTCATGAGGATGTGAGGCAGATAAATGATTGCCCATCCAATCGATACTCAGAGCCTGTGCAAAACGTTTTCCTGAAACGTCTCTTAAAGCTACGAATATCTACAATATGAAGAAGCTTGCTACTTAGGGACTGTGGTACCCTAATTCGCACATCATGCAGTGGTTCAAAAGCAATTCCGTGTGGGGTGTCAACGAAACGGCCAAAACATAGCTACTTGGGTTTCCTCCTATTCAATCTAAATGGTATATTCTCGGAACTACTCCTTGGGATTTGTTGTTTGACGGTTTCCACAGGAGCCGATGAATTGATGGGCACTCAGTACGGTGCTATGACGGAAGAGTTTGTCCTCTTTTAATCTTGCCTGGTGACAGGTGGCTGCGAAGGCCACGTCCAAGAGGGAGGTATAGAAAGCTCCGTTAAAAGTTTTGTATTTATCCTGTAATCGTTCGTTGTCGCAGTCTTGTTTTGTTGCATAGTTTCCGCATCGCGAATACTAGTCTCAGCTTTGCGTACCGATGCCCCATCTCCGCAAAGCAACGGAAGTATCTACAGTACAGCAAATGCTCAACAGTTGCGCTACGAACACCTGATCAAGTTTTTCGCTTAGCCATATAGAACGTTAGTGGGCTCATTTGGGCGGCTAACACAGCCGACCGCATGGAGTGGATACGTGGATCCTGTCTTGGAAAATGAATGCCAGCGGTGACTTGGGATTTGGCATTTGTTACTGTTTTCTTCCATTTCGGTTGATGAACTGTGCTCGGTCTTATCCAGACGTAACATACTACTCATAAAGCTGTTGGAAATTCTTCGAGGAGTTTTCAGCTGAGTATTCAGTTGTGTCTCTTGTCAAAACCGAATTCGTGTGTAACTGAGAGTGTTCGTCGTACAATCGGTCTTCTTATGAGGCTCCAGCTGGTCTCCTGTTGTGTCTATTTGCGGTGGCGCACATCTGGAACTGCTTACGCTGCCTACCGTATAAAAAAATTCAAGTCAACTTGCCGCCGCGTATTTTTTTAATGCGTCACGTAACCTATGAAAATGCTGTGATTAATCTAATGCAAGGCTTGGATTGGAGTCTGGAGTAGAACCCGTCTCTCTCGACCAGTATAAAGTATCCTCCAGCTGTAGCACCCTTACGGTACCTAACTGTCATGCCACCGAAAGGAACAGCAAGGGCTGGGATACTGCCAGGTTGCCCAAGCCTAGACAGAGGAAGTCGAGAGGCAGAAGTTGACCTCTAATCACGAACCTTCTGGTTAATAAATTCACGCTCCAATTTATGAGCCATCTCGTCGGTAGCTCACATTTTAACGCCTGTAAATTGTCTGCCTTGTTGTTTGTGAGCCATTGTCGCATTGTGTGTAAGGTCTGCCTGTCATTTCATCACGAATGCTCTCTATTTTCTCTCCTCTAGAGCTTGAGTGCCTATGCGCGGCGCCGTGCGCCAAGCGCTCGTGCTATCCACTTCGATCCTAGCTGCCAGCTCTTTGTTGTGCTTCGACAGTATCTAAACACTCTGACCGCACAGTATGGCGTATTGGAAACTGATCGTCTGTTGAGCGAATGGTTGAAAGATAGTGTGGTTCCGCCGAACGATCTGCTGCAATGTGGCATCCTTTCATTGACGCGCGAGTGGCGCTCTCTGGTCGAGCTGCTGGCAGTCCTTGCTCAGGATCTTCAAAACGCTGACCGACTTTCACTTGGTGGTCAGGTAGTCCCGGCGAAAAAAGCCGATCATGGTGGCATCGGGCGTGTCGACAAACAGACAGCTGATCTTTCTGGCCTGCATGAGTTTGTCACGAAAACACTAAAAAGCACCGGATTATCGGATCGTAAGTTCGTCCAGCCCTCTATCGTTCCAAAGGTCGGATTCGTACCTGGCTCTGTCGCCACGGACGCTGCATCGCATCTACTCCGAATGGCCACGACTCCGTTGTCTCCCATTCCCAGTCGATACCTTTCGCCGAAAGTCGACTCCAAAACAGATGTTCAATGTACGTTTCATACCAACTTCACACATCCTTCGAGTTTCAATGTGAATTTTCTCATATCATTGCTGTTTCGTTTCTCTTCTTCAGGCTTTGTTAATGAACAATATGTAGATGACCAGCCGCCTGCATCAACTCAAACACATGCACTGATCTCTAGCGAAGGAGTTGGATTCGAAATGACCAGGGACGAATATGGAAATAACACAACTAGTCTAGATGATGCCGGCAAAGAGATTCAAAATCCAATTCTTCGAAGATTCTTGCATGACGCCAAAATCCCGTTGTCTGTGTAAGTTTGGTTATGTGTGTGTGAAGTTTTGTTTGGACTCCCCACAGTGACCTACTCACTGCGCCCCAGCGGCACTGGTGTGCTATCCTGCTTGTTACTAATTAGATCGGACAATGGCACTAGTTACACTAACCACTTAGTTGTCGTCTACGCTGAACCTTGTGGTTTCTTCCTTTATAAGGTACTTTGTTCTAATGTTGAAATCGGTGCCCGTGAACTATCTTTTCCATAACCTGCAGTAAAACCTTATCAAGACACCCACTTGTTTTTATATGACCTGCCTCCCGACTTATTGTGGTTACGGGTCATAACTAACTTATGCAAGAACACCCCGAGAGAAACCGCCATTTGACCTATTTAGTCTCATCCGTGGGAATCTTTGCTCTTCGGCAGATTATACACAAGTTAATGATGAACGTTGTTGTGGACCCACTAGGGGAGTAGTCTCTTTGTCGTAGTAACCACAATAATACCTCAGATCATTAGTCGGGTCCCGTTGTATTATCGCAATCTGCAGTTAATTTAGTTTCCTCATGACGAACACACTGAGTGAGTCTTGCTGAATAATTCCACGTCGTTATTTTTTCGCAGAGCTCAGCAACCTCCTAACATCTCTCAAGGACATTTCGCTACAGTTGCTGTTCGGGACACTCCTCAAACTCGCATGGAAGTCCCGCTTACCGACACTGTCGTTCGACGAGCCTCGGATCCAGCCTTGCGCTCAGCACCTGCAGTTAGCGCTGTCGGTCCACTACAGTTGGTCGATGAGACTCTCGAACATGAAGATCGTCCCAAATCCCGGAGAATTTCAAGGCATGTTAGGACAACGTTAAATCGCAATGATTCGTCTCAGCCAGGCATCGCGCATCATGGAGACTATAAGCTGACGACAGAGGACTTCGAACATGTAGCTCACCTTAATGCGCAGTTCCAACAAGTCGCGTATATTCAGCGATTCTTTTCACCGCTTCTTGAATCAGTTGGATTGAGTGCAAAAGTCAGTCCTTGTTCATATTAAATTCCCACTTTTGACTTTATCCCCCTCCTCTCTGTTTCACATAATATTTCTAAACACCTTCACCTATTACAGGGTATCCGTCGCACTACATTGATGAAAAAATTTGATGGCTTCTTCTCCGCTGAAGGGCTTCTGCAGACTTTCCAGATCGAAATTGTCCTATCTGTTCGTAACCCCCTGGCTACACGCGCACCACCATCCTCAGCAACTGGATCGGTACCAAGCGCCTCGACTATGGGAACACCCTCCTGGCGTACTCCTGTTGGAATGCCACCTACTCGGAAGTCGACTTTTTTGTGTCGCAATTTCGGATCAAAGCTCACTTTTCGTGATGTTGTTGATTTGTCTAGCAGGAAAGGCCATAGTGTAAGTACGCTTTGGCGTTATCCTGGTTTCAGTAATTCGATATATTACTTATTTTTGTTCCTAGTACTATTAGACACTTCATGCACATTCAGTCTATCCGACCACATTTTCGAATCGAACGCGGTTCCCATGCTTTTAGGAAAGTAGCTTTTCATGACGTAATGCCTCTCCCTGAGAATGAGTGTCCCTCCAATATTCACCCAACTTGCTTCCTAACTAGGAGTGTTGCATAATATTATTATTCGTTCAGCTGTAACACCCTCTCGGTGCCTAACTACCATGCCACCGGAAGATTGCACGACGGCTGGGATACTGCCAGGTTTGTCAAGCCTAGACAGGGAAATCGAGGGGCAGGGGTCGGGTTCGAACCGGTGACCTTCCAGTCGGTGAATTCGCGCTCTAACGACTTGGGCCATCTCGCCCCAATATTACAATTACTTATTCTTGCTTACTATTGCTTACCAAGCACCAAGGCCTCCCGGGGTCGTTTTTTCTACTACGTTTCTCCAACTTCAGCGATCAGCACAACGATTAATTCACGTAAATGTTCGTTCAATATATCCATTAGAAACTATGCAGAACCACAACTGGCGGATATAAACGCAAGTTTTTAGCTTATCCGGGCAACGATTGAAGTTATTTGAAACGCAGTTTAGATTACTCTGGAATCTCTCCCAGTTAAGCACAAATAGGCTAGACAGGCACTGACTGAGTAATTCACTGTCATCCTTGAATAGAGCCGGTGGAAGGTCGTCAGAACCAGCAACAGGATAACGCTCGAGTAGAGATTTACAATAGGATACTTGTGAGGGCGATTGGAGTCCCATGTTTGCAGTCTACCTTTCTGTTGAAGGCCGGGAGTCCGGGTGGGAGTTAGCAGGCGGGCAACCGAGTTGTTGTGCGAAACTTTCTGCCCACAGGTCCAAACGTCCTGCTTCTGGCCCCGTTAATTTCGCTTCCGAGGACCAGTCGGACAAATCAAGTGAAACATCGTGCAGGCGTTTCCCATTCTTACGTCTTTCGGTCGACCAAGATTTTCAGTCTGTACGGACAATCATGACGTGGCATCTGATGACGCGTCGGGTTGAGTTGTGGTTGCGGCCGGGAAGGATCTATCACCGGGCCTCCAGCAAAGCGACGGTCCTATCAGGGATCCAACGTTTGGATGAGGTTGGCTGGGTTGCTAAAAATACTTTACGGAATAATTATATAGCGATGCTGTTAGTTTGCATATTATGGAGTAAAGTAGTTTTCAGAACATGTTGGGTTTTTTGAAAATACGATTTGGTCACTGGATGAAGATGGTGGACAGAAGACTGTCGTAGTCTAATAGGTCGATGATACATTCACCTGTTGATGGACCAAGTTATTAGAGCGCGAAATAACTGACTGGAAGGTCCTGGTTTGAACCCCGACCTCTGCTTCTCGACTTCCGCTGTCTAGGCTTGGGTAGCCTGGAAGTATCTCAGCCCTCGTGCCTCCTTCGTGTGACATGGTAGCTAGACACCGAAAGGGTGCTGCAGCTGAACGATTATTTTTTATTTATTTATTGATCTTAACTAACCTCTACAGATGAAATCTTTCGCCAGGTTCTCTTTGAAACGCTGTATGGTTTCGGTGTAACAATCCTCACTAACCATCAGGTTCATCGTTTGTGTGGTTCCAGGCCATATCAGCGACTTCGGATTACTTGGTTTCTTTAGTCTACACCGCACGGCTGCGAATCTCCAGCAAGATAGTTCTTGTCCATAGTATTTTGGAGCTAATTTTTACTGGACCAATTGAAGACCCAAAGGAACAATACTGGAATCCGAACAACTGGGACCCTGTTTCGTGGACGTGACTCTCGAATCACGTTCAGTAGCTGCACGAAGTTCTTCAACACACGCTAGTTCCTGTGACTGGTCGTCCGGGGTCGCTATACGAGTAGTCACGTTCTCAGTGCGTCCAACGTTGAGTAAGACATGAAGATTTTTTCGGTGTGATCCACAAGGTGGTCCTACTGCATTTATTAATTGGAAGAGGGTCTGTTTCCGGTCGGTCGAATTCGCAGGTCGGTTCGCCTCACAGATCTTCCCCGATTGGTCTCATCTGAATTGGTAGATTATAGCGCTCCAAGTGTGTGCACTAAATGGTTCGCAATGAGGTTTATCATAATGTTCTTTACCTCTCTCTTTTTCAGATGGATAGTTCCAACCAAAAGTTGGACATTACACCCACGACCACCAAGCTTGATGTGATGTCCAATATCGAGTCGCTCCGGTTGCACATTAACCTACCACTTCTGCGTCTTGTACACCAGTTCATCACCATGGTCTACTATGCACGGGACACACACAAGATCCTAGAAGCTGGTCGGCCGAAGCAACATACCACACCGCCTGTTGGAATGCAGCTAGCACAGAAACCAGATTCAAAAGGTTTGTGCGTTCGTCAGGTCTGTATATGTTCCGCTTGTAAATATAGTGTTCATCGGGGGCGAGATGGTCCAAGTGGTTAGAGCGCGAAATTGCTGACTGGAAGGTCCGTGGTTCGAACCCGACCTCTGCCTCTCGACTTCCCCTGCCTAGGTTTGGGCAACCTGGTAGTATTCCAGCCCTCGTGCTTCCTTCTGGTGGCATGGCAGTTAGGCACCGAAAGGTTACTACAGCTGAAGGAAAGTGTTCATCAGTAGGTATCATTAGCTGGAAGTAAGTCAAACAGATTAGCCAACCCGTTTAGGGTGACGTTTGACAGTGAGTTGTAAATCTGCTAGTGATGCGTTATACTCTCCTAACGCTAGAGTCTTTCACAGCTGCGACTCTTGGTCAGAGTAATCAACTATCGCTTCCTATTCACGCATTTGTTGACCACTGCTTGTGACAGGATGCATACACGGACAATGATGTGTAAACGGTCCTAAATGGGATGACCTCTGTTTGCATCGCTGGGAATATTCTGTGTGGATCAGATGTTTGCAAGCCCTCTTGAATGTGAACTGTGTATTCCGTTTGCCAGTTTCTGCCATAATTTTCGCTCCTCCTGACGTTCGAATTCCAAACAATCCTGCAACGACTCAGTCACTCGTCATCTTCAGCCGTGAAAACCACGTACATGTTTCACAGTGGTTATTGTTGCAAACGTTTCGTTTTCTGATGGTCAGGAGAGATATGGGTGGGCAGATACGCTTTGGAGATAATAATTGATGTACCTGATGCGTGAATCACGCATTTACGGTGGACTTTCCACTGGGGAGATCAGGGGGAAGCTATGGATTGGAGGCAACACTCTGTCTGTATGTGAGACATTGAGCGCGCGAGTGGACTGTTTCATGGTCTCCAACCATCGATGTTTCTCCGCTCGGGTTCCCCATCTGTTCCTCGTTCCCACCCTCCGTGGAAACCACTCTTTGAGGAAGTCGGTAAACTGCAATGCCAAGCGCAGCAGCATTAGACGTCATATAACTATGGCTTACTCCCAGTATTCTCTGCCGATCCACCCGTCATCCTCAAAGTGGATCATTTTCTATGTCGCTGACTTTGGTGATTCTGTCTGGATACGGTAGAATCGACGGGTGGGTGGTTGACACAACCAATCAGCAGCAGGCAAAAGGTTTGGATATCGCACCAAGTGGTAATCACCTAAGAAGACACTCTAAGTTCGACTGGATCGTCAGGAATGTGAGTGCCAAATCGGAAAGGCATACAACCTTTGTAATCGAGGCGTGGGTGGGTTGACACCCAATCGGATTGACCTAGCTGCTGTCGACCAAACTCGCCCAGCCGCACAAAGGAAACTGCAGAAACCTAGATGTACATAAAACGGTTCTGGGACTTCACTGAAACAAGGAGTCGAGTTTGTCATACGAACAGAAGCTAATCAGATTAACTGAGCTACATCAATCGGGGAATAATGATCATCCGGCTTCGACTATCAAGAAAACGTTTCGTCGATTTTATCGATTCGTGTGCCTCCCGGATACCTCACGCAGTAGCTACGAACAGTTGTCAGCTGTCGTCACACCCATTGGGTCAAGTGGTCGCCGATCCCTCATAGACGAATCGTTCGTAACACAGAGACTGGGAAAAGAATAAATTGGGCTGTTTGGAACCACCAGCGCAAACGTTGTACATTCTATTACTCTATTGGTGTGTTATTTACCAACATCGGCTGTTTTTCAAATCGACAGTTTTGTCCGTTCGTGTAATGTTTCATGACCGGTTTCTCGGCTCTAAGGTTGCCTAGTCTTTCGAAGCGCTGTTTTTTTCTCGCTGTATACTTCTGTCTGGTCTTTCAGTCACGTATTTCGTGCAACCTTCGGGTGGCATGACAGTTAGGCACCGGAAGGGTGTTCCAGCTGAACGGTAAACAGGATAGGTTCGGTTTCAGCTGGTTCGCTCTGATAATGTTGTCCAACGCATGAATAAACCGCCCTGGTCCGCCTACTCTCGTTTTGTTCTCATTCACCAGGTTCTTCCGATGGTACGGAGGGAACTTTACGGTCGAGATCCTCGGGCTATGTGCGGTTGGGTGAAGGTTCGGTGGAAAGTGGTGGCCACGGAAACAGCTCCACAGATGTGCCGAGTAAGTATACCTCATTTACAGTCTCCCCTTCCAGTATGCCATCTTGCTATGCTTTAACTACATTAATCTTACCACGGGAATGCGGAAATAAGCAACTCCAATGGAATGGCATTCCATTCCTGGCCAGTCAGCACGCGACCCTGAGATATGGACTCCGTAATTGAAGAATGAGATTCACCATGTCCTATCCATGTTTCGACTCACCACACTATTGATTAGCAGCTCATATCCTAACGGTAAAATGTCCAAACTACTTGCTGGAAACCCTCTGAGTTTCATTGCTGATGATATCCAAGAAGGATGAAACAACTGTACAGTGCTCGTCTGCTTTTTGGCACAGATTGGGTGCACTCACTGGATGAAATCTTTGTTGAATATGAGAAAACCATTTGTGCACCATAGATTTATTGACATGAAGATCAGATAACCATACGTCTATAGCATCTTCTCACGCTTAATTCAGCGCCAATTTGTTTGTCCTTCTTTCGTACAGTACCGATTCATGCTTTCATTGAGCCATTTCCTGAGCAACACTCAAGTGAGGTGGCGTCTAGTTCAAGTGTGGAGAAGGATTCACATAAGGGCTATCCTCTTGTGAGCAGTATTCCAACAACCACACCCACTAGCTATCAGCTGGTCATCTCAGATAGCATCGCTAAGCCCACCTTCGTCGGCATTCGCCCCACTGCAGCCGAATTGCCCGCTTGTTGGCGCCGGTTGCTCAACTACGTCGACCTGTATACCACCGTCCCGAAAACAAAAACTGTCATGCGTAAGGTGAGTTACTGTTTTATTTTAGAGACTTTCGAACGTTATTTTAGCTTTTTTATTTCACAACGGGTGGTAGCACATTGTATGACAACAGAAAGTGCAGTTCGATTCCTTGTATTCTAGCCCCCGTCCACAATGCCAACGATCACTGAGGATGACTCCGACGTTCGGTGGTTACCGGCCGGTCGATCTAGAGCCGCCTTTGAAGGGAACACGACAAGTTCACAGGAGGCAAGCACACCGCCCGGTGCTGTCACCATGAAGGTACGCTCTGGCTTTTTGAATTACGCTGCATAGTTTGCAAACTTTTTCGTAGGAAATGACTCGAATCCCAACAGTAGAAGACTGACACTTCTCCCTAGAGTGGAACATTCGCTTGCTAAGTGATACAGTGTTCGTGGGCGGTTTATATGTATTCCTCCTCCACGGTATCCTTCGACCTAATCTGTCGGGCGAGGAATCCAACCGTGGTCGGAAGATTTTTACCAACCCCCATCGTAGGAAAGAGAAATACTTCTATTTTGGCCTATCGGAACCCGTGGGCCAGTGTTGCGCAGTAGATTCGGATGAATAATATCGTAAACGGATGCTCCCATTAACCTGACAAATAGCTTCTTATCAAGGAAAACATCCGGTATATCGCCTTGCTGATTTTCATCACCATACGCTGGCAGATAAATGGAGTGAACTTGGGTGGTCCCTACCAAAACAGGAAACTGCTTTGCCTGTCAGCTGCGTTCCTGACTGGTTCGGCGCATGGCTGTTCTGTTGACATGACATGCTCGGTTGTTCCCATTGGTCCATTATGCAGTCGGATATTCGCTGCGTTTGATTCTCTAGTCATGCATACTTGAGAAGACACCTGTTGCAGCTCACTCCTGTCTCCACTCCATTATCTCTGTTAGGGTTCCCGATAGGGAACTTTGAGTGACGCGTAAGTTGGACGATCCCGAATTTCAAAGGGAAGAATGGGGTTCGAAATTCTACGGTACTACTTGTACAAGGGTAATCAAGTGCACACAACAAACCTCAATTGTCCACGTTCGTAGCGTCACGGCGAACACAAGTCTATCATTGACCGGCACCGTGCAGTGTCAACGTCCGAACAACAGCGAGCGGAATGTTGGCTCACTAGTGTGGGTTGAGGTCGTCCCTTCCGACGGCGGTTTCGCGGTTCTCATCAGCGGTGCGATCACACGGAACTCATGGGGGGAAAACAAGTTAAGGCAGGCGCGGCAAACGGTACTCGAATACTCATGGGTAGGTAGGTCAGCTGCACAAATTCACGCATATACATGGTAATACACAAGTGTCGGACGGACGGCCTTTGCGTCAACGCGAGTTGCTGGTACAAAGTGCACCATGAGTGGAGTACATAAGCAGAGTAAGCAAATGAAGGGGGGAATTATCTTGAAGTCAAGTTATATTGGATAACCTCAATGTCAGAAAAGGACTCTCCAACGAGAAGCACAACCGAGCTTTATTCCAAACAAATAAATGCGAAAGTTAGACAGGTCCTCGCGGTATTTGGGGCGCACTTTCTAACTTCATCCAGTTTGCCTGATCGGCTTTGGGTGAACACTCCTCATAGTCGGTTGTTGCTTCTGCGATGTGCCCGAACACTCTTTATCGTAAACCGTGCTTCTATGGCACGCCTGAACACTCGTCATCGTCAGCTGTTGCTGAATTGATTGACTGCTTGAGCGTCCAATCTACAGCTTTTCTAGCCCGCCCAGATGCTTGGTGGTGGAGTTTGAGGGACTGTTTTCAAGACGAACTGATCTTTTTTCGTTATTTGTCTGTCCTGGACTTCAGCCCCAGTCTATCTAGGTCGTATCAGTATGCATTTTCCTGTTTTTATGACATTTCGGTTTTACGGTCCTCCTGGTAACCTGGCTCACTTATTCGTTGTTATGCCCAGTCTAATTAAAATGTCCCATCTTCCGTTTCCCTTCCCTAGCCTATTCTCCTCGGAAGACGGCTTCTTAGCACTGTGAGCTATCCATATACATGGTAATACACAAGTGTCGGACGGACGGCCTTTGCGTCAACGCGAGTTGCTGGTACAAAGTGCACCATGAGTGGAGTACATAAGCAGAGTAAGCAAATGAAGGGGGGAATTATCTTGAAGTCAAGTTATATTGGATAACCTCAATGTCAGAAAAGGACTCTCCAACGAGAAGCACAACCGAGCTTTATTCCAAACAAATAAATGCGAAAGTTAGACAGGTCCTCGCGGTATTTGGGGCGCACTTTCTAACTTCATCCAGTTTGCCTGATCGGCTTTGGGTGAACACTCCTCATAGTCGGTTGTTGCTTCTGCGATGTGCCCGAACACTCTTTATCGTAAACCGTGCTTCTATGGCACGCCTGAACACTCGTCATCGTCAGCTGTTGCTGAATTGATTGACTGCTTGAGCGTCCAATCTACAGCTGGCTTTTCTAGCCCAGATGCTTGGTGGTGGAGTTTGAGGGACTGTTTTCAAGACGATATCTTTTCGTAGAACTGATCTTTTTTCGTTATTTGTCTGTCCTGGACTTCAGCCCCAGTCTATCTAGGTCGTATCAGTATGCATTTTCCTGTTTTTATGACATTTCGGTTTTACGGTCCTCCTGGTAACCTGGCTCACTTATTCGTTGTTATGCCCAGTCTAATTAAAATGTCCCATCTTCCGTTTCCCTTCCCTAGCCTATTCTCCTCGGAAGACGGCTTCTTAGCACTGTGAGCTATCAGCCGCTAAATGAAGACATCGAAATGGGGCACATCCCTACTTCCACAATGGCAACGAGACCTTCAGAAGTTTTGCAAATAAGCACACGACCCGCCGCTCCCCCCTTGTCAACAGACCAAGTATCCTCAACGGGAGTAAGTCCAGGTTTGTTCACTTCCGAAGATGGTGCACCAAAACCCACAGCCCCATCTCCTCTACGCTACACAAAGGAGCCTTTGATCTCATCTACTGCCATGGAGCAGCTCACTCTTCCATGGGTATGCAGCGAACGCATGCCGCTCAAGATTTTTGTGTCCACGAAGATCCAGCAAGTGGATGTTAGTGCAGTTCTGAGCGAATTGAATCTGATCGCCGGTATTGGTGACGTCCATGGATCGATGACACACTCGACGCGCATTCGCGGACGAGGTAAGCTGGTTCTTTTTTCCCTTGTTCGTGTAGGCTACCTTTGTATGAGATATAGTTTTCAGTGCAATCATCTTTAATCAACATTAAAACTGATACATTAACGGGTGACTTGGACCCATGCGAAGAATTCTTGGCCTCGCCTTTTTAGTTACTCTGATCAGCTGCGGGATGGGAGGTTCATCGTCAACACTCAACCCGACTTCTGCCCTCGACTTCCCCTGTCTAGGCTTGGG
>NW_008752202.1:220940-221566 GCF_000715545.1 Opisthorchis viverrini | reverse complement strand
AGGAGAGGGCTTAGTACCGTAGCATAAAAGCATGAGAATTTGGCCAATATTTTGGCAGCGTTTTGTCTTTGTCAACAACTGACAAGACCTTCCTTATATCCCCGGGAAATGTTTGCAGCCACAAATCCTTGAGGCTGCTCTCACTTACCGCCTGCTTTCCTTGTAGCTGGGTCATATGTCGGGGTGGTTGAGCGGGGACACAATCACCTATTTCCATGCCGGCAAGTAAAACACGGAGGCTGCTGTTCTCTTACTCAAAGCATCTTTTAGTGCATCGTATGGGTTTACATCGGGTTTCTCGTAGATGATGTCAACAATTTCGACGGCAACTTCAGGTGGAAGATGTGCAACAACGTAACTATACATGGTTTGTTGTGATCTAACGGACGGCACTCAAAAATTGCCTCTGCCTGAACAAACCACAGTCGAAGATGATGAACACCGTAAGCTGGAAGTCTTAAACACAAAATATCTTGCGAGTCCATAAGTGATTCGTGTGAAACAGACATGAGGGTAACGGGAGAAAGAAAAATGAATACCGGACTTCTAGGATATCTAAGGTTGAGAAATGAAATTCGGGCTCACCAATTATGTAGTGGATAAGCTAGCAAATACCCGTTCAACGT
>NW_008752202.1:220225-220617 GCF_000715545.1 Opisthorchis viverrini | reverse complement strand
GGGATTTATTGTGACGTTCAACAGTTGACACAAACACAGAGATCTGGTCCCACTGGTTCAGCAGTCAACAAACGGTTCAACGGGGCGTAAATACACCAGTTCCGCAAGAAGTCCGCAAGTCGCACCGGAAAATTGTGTATTCGTAACATTAAAACAAACGTCATGATACAATATCTACGACAGTTACAAAGTGTGGTTTAAGTTCAGGAAGAATGGTAAATGTGACAACGGATTACAGACAGTAGAGTGCTCCCCCCTAGAGCGTCAGGAATAACGAAAATGAATTACGATCGATAATGTGACAAAACTGAAGGGGTATAGTCTGCGAAGCGAACAGGAGTCTAGCAGGTACGACCAACACGTCTTTGCTTCAGGATAGGTGACGGGTGATC
>NW_008752202.1:207372-209077 GCF_000715545.1 Opisthorchis viverrini | reverse complement strand
CTATGTATGAGGTGTCCATTGAGCAACCAGTGGTGCACTGTAGTCGATTGTCACGACTTAAGCGTTCATTAACTTTAAATTTTCGAGGGACTGTTTTACACCACCGGTATGAGAAAGTTTTTTGGCAAGCACACTGACTTTGTCACAGAAACATGGCATCCATTTCGAGTAATGAACAAACATACTAACAACTCATTGTTTGGATTTAGTGACATGTGGATGAGGGAGTTGACGAAAAAAGTGCACTTGTACAGGATCTGGTTTGATAACTCTTTCAGAGAAGGCTTATCTGTTCAGATTTTACGGTGCTTATCTTGCAACTAGGGGTAACCTCACGTTTCTTTATTACTTCATAGAAGGGTTTAGGGTTCCGACGGAAGGCCGTGGTTCGAACCCGACGTCTTCCTTTCGACTTTTCCTGTCTAGGCTTAAGCAACCTGACAGTATCCCATCCCTCGTGCTTCTTTCGGGTGGAATGGTAGCTAGGCACCGGAAGGGTGTTACAGCTGAACGATTTTTTTTGAGGTTCCGGTCATGCTCGCTTTGGAAGGTTCCATAAATAGTGACGTAAATGTAAGCATAAGTAAGTGAACCGATTAATTGTCTGACCATAGTCCATTACCATGGGTCTTTTGTGGTTTGAATTTTTCGTGCTCAGCAGTTGAGTCCTTCAGGAGGAATTCAAAGTCCCGATTATGCCTTCATCCAGCAGCTGGCTAACGTCAGAGCGAATGAACGGTTCATCGTCAGGGTTGTAACTCCGTGACTTCGTGGCGATAGGCTTGCAATCAGGTGAGAGGTTAGCGAAAAGAGGAGGTGATTCAACCGTAGCAGCATTTATACTGCACAGGGGGAATGGACCTCGGCTCCCTTCGAAGGTGATTTCAACTTTTTTATTTAGACCAAGGATGTCGTGCCTAACAGCGTGTCAGCTTATTAACTGGGTAACACCAACAGTTTTATTTTTTTGCAAACAATACTTCCGTAGTCAGTGGGTGCACAGCTGTAGCCGCTAGTCAGAGGGGTTAATGCCATGGTAATCACATAATCGTTAACGTATATCTTCTTACCATGGGTACTACTGAGGGAGATACATAACTGCCCGAGCTTCCTGTGTCGATGGGGACATAAAGCGATATTCTGTATGCTTTCATGTTGGTCACCATGCGGGACAAACGTCAGTCAGTCAGTGATTTGGACTGACAAACATTCTGAAAATGAACTGTTTTGCCATATGACTTATGAGCCGCTTCTCTTGCGAGGCACTCGGATCGTGGATGCCTGAAACGAGCGGAAAAATAAATAATTGATTGACGAGAGATAAGGTATGGGATCATGGGCGGTTGAGTTTGACGAGGTGACCGTAGATGTCCTTTAAGGCGCTGCAGTCGCAGAAAATGATATTTATTGTTAATACAGGTATAGCAGCCTGTTCGTGGACCGATTCTAACGGCCTAGCCCATTCAGGTGCTTGATCCAAAGTAAAATTTTTATGAACCAGAAGTCTCTCTGATGGTAGCAGACTGAAACCAGCTGATCAGAGCATCGCTTGCACGTTTTTACTGTTCGATGTTGGACACTGCCTTGAAATCGAAATTTTTCGTCGATGATGTAAGCCTTTGAACAAACTGATCACCATCTTGGCTGCTGTTTTGTTTGCGTGTTTGTGGAATACGATGAGCATAAATTATATTCTGTGGAGGAA
>NW_008752202.1:179903-206555 GCF_000715545.1 Opisthorchis viverrini | reverse complement strand
CGGTTTGTATCGAAACACTTGGGTCACAGTAACGGTTCCGTTGTATTCTTATAAAAGTCAATTGTTATAGATAGGGTCTAGATCCTGTTTGACGCGAGAGCGAACGGGATTGCACGCATCGAAAGGCGCTTGACTTGTCTAAGAATAGACGTACATAAGCTGAAAGCAAAAACGAAGCATGGTTGATTAGAAGCGGTAATATATGCACAAATAAAATATAATATATAAATAAATCTTTCAGCTGTCACACCCTTTCGGTGTCTAGCTGCCATGCTACCCGAAGGAAGCACAAGCGCTGGGATCCTGCCAGGTTGCCCATGCCTAGACAGGGGAAGTCAAGTGCCAGAGGTCGGATTCAAACACACGGACCATCCGGTCAGTAAATGCGCACTCTAACCACTTGGGCCGTCTCGCCCTCTATGTCTGCTCGGAAACGAGCAGACTGCATAAGAGAACTTTGGTAAATTTGTCTAACATCTTAGTTGCTAAGCTATTTATTCCTCCCTTATGCGAACCTGGAAAACGAAGGGAGAGGCGACTTCGGACGAGCGCGTCGTCGGAATCCACGCGAGTGTTCCAAAACGGGGGACTGTTTTTGTTTTCAGAAGCCCTGCAATTAAAACATCCTAATCGGAATTGGAAGAGGCCCAATGTTAATCTAAGGAGCAGCTATTCCATCTAAACTTATCTGGAATAATTGGAGCATAGGTTGGCGTAGTTGAGGCGTACCCGAAACCAAAGCGCTGTGTCCCTGTCCAATCATTTTCAGGGTCACGTAGGTCACATTGCCATCCTTGTGCATATGTTTGGGTGCAGGTGAACAGTGCAAAAATGGACAGTTCACTAGCGTCCCAGAATGATGTTTCAGGCTCGATCTCCACTAACTGTGATTCTATTGGTGAAATATTCGCCCCATTTCCGCTTAAATCAATTGTTTCAATCAAATCAGTTGTTTGCTTTTTGCTGACGTGCCAAGTCGGTGCTGTCCCCGTCGCCAGATATGTTGTTGTCATACACTTGTTTATTTACTGACACATTGTGTTCTACACTAAGAAATTTGTAATTTTGCTTCGTGTGCAGAGATGCGTTGGTTCATCACGATCCTCTATACCGAACTACTATTTGGCGCATGGCTGACTGACGAAACGATTGGTGATGCACTGAGGTCACGGAGAACTGGAATCAACTAGGCGCATTTTCCACAAATGGTTCGTGGCCCCCGTCGGTCGCTGTACTCTGCCCTTAAAGAACCAAGTAAATGACAAAGGCGCGGATTTACTGACAGGAAAGCCCGTGGTTCGAACCCAACTCCAGCATCTCGACAGTATCTAAGCTCTCGTGCCTCAGTATCTCAGCTCTCGTGCCTCCTTCTGTGGCTAGGCACCGATGTTATACTGCATGTGAAGGATTGGTTCTTTATTGGTAATCATCATACTTTCAAGCGAAACATGTGTGGTGTTTGTTTGATGCNCACATCTCTGGAATAATTGGAGCATACGCTGGCGTAGTTGCCACATACCCGAAACCAAAACGCTGTGTCCCTGTCCAATCATTTTCAGGGTCACGTAGGTCGCATTGCCATCTTTGTGCATATGTTTGGGTGCAAATGGACAGTTCACTAGCGTCCCCGAATGGTGCAAATGGACAGTGCAAAAATGGACAGTTCACTAGCGTCCCAGAATGCTGTTGGAGGCTGGAACTCAATTGACTGTGACTCTATTAGCGAAATATACGCTTCATTTCCGCTTAAATCAATTGTTTCCTATACTCTCTGTTGTTTAATTGGTTTTTGCTGACGTGCCAAGTCGGTGCTGTCCCCGTCGCCAGATATGTTGTCCTACACTTGTTTATTTACTGACACATTGTGGTGTATATCATGCATTTGTAATGTTGCGTCGTGTGCAGAGATGCGTTGGTTCATTACGATACTCTATACCGAACGTCTATTTGGCGCATGGCTGACTGACGAAACGATTGGTGATACATTGAGGTCACGGAGAATTGGAATCAACTAGGCTCATGTTTCACAAATGGTTCTGCCACTCAGGAACCAAGTAAATGACCAAGGCGCGGACTTACTGACCGGAAAGCCCGTGGTTCGAACCCAACTCCAGCATCTCGACAGTATCTCAGCTCTCATGCCTCCTTCTGTTAGCATGGTGGCTAGGCACCGAAGTTATACTGCATCTGAACGATTGGTTTTTTATTGGTCATCATTATACTTTCAGGCGAAACATGTGTGGTGTTTGTTTGATGCTGTGATTGCGCCTATGGTTCTCCGTTATTGCTTTGTGGCTTCCATTTCTTAGCCGGCTTTTCGTTCTTCATTTCAGCAAACACCCAGAGCCGAGTTCATAATCTGGCGGAACCCTTTCCAATATCGTTATGTTTCTCACAATGACTGACAATGACAGCCCGAGAGTCTTCTATGTCTGATAGCATCAAATCAATTATTGGTGACCTGGTTCGTTGTTGTGGTGAACCTTATGTCGCAGCACCGGAGGTCACCGAGTTGCTTTACACCCAGCTCTGCTCTTATGCTGGTCAGCTGATCAGAGGATTGCGAAGCCAACGACTTTCGTTGGAGAACATATTGTTAGCCGTTCGGAATGACCCACTGCGGCTTGCAAGAGTGATGGATTACTATCGTGTGCTGGATAGCGGTTACAGCGAGGACGACACACTCGGTAACCTGGAAGATGACGAAGAAACCTATTTGTCTATGATCATGCTAAAAAGGAATAGCCTAAAACGCCTGATGGACGTATCTGCTCAACTCAAGATCCAAATCGCGGACGACGATTGCGAACTCTTGCCCAAACACTACGCACCGTTTGTGGAGGGCAGACGTCTCCGTTTGGAACGCATTGACAGGAAGATTTCTCAGCTTTCTGTCGACGAATACCTAAAGTTCTCAAAAATGCGGCAGTCCGCTAGTCTGTTGACCTTAGCTAAACCCTCAACGAGACTAGCGTTTTGGCGTTGGATTTCTGAGCAGTGTCCTGATGTGGATACGCCTGTGAACCAGCCGGTGAAGTTCCCATCTAGTTTGTCAGAGGAATTGCGTGTGTTGGTCCACGTACTTACTGGTGACCTACTCCATGTTATTGATTTGACACTGTATTACAGACAAAAACTTGGAATCGAGCTCTCGTCACCACTTACCCCTGTCGAATTGAAGCAGGCCGCTCACATGAAATCCGTTAAATTTGCCGCATCCAAAGTCCCCTAATCAACCCCTCTCTTTCTATCGCATTTCAGCTGAAAAGATTATTTATTTGTGATAAAGACTTTCACACTGATTTGTCTTTCACAAGCCCTGTTCATTTCCGCAGGTTGTGCTTACCCTCCTTCCAGACAGCATGGGTAACTGCTAATGACAACTCGGTCGGCCCAAATCATGGCCGCGACGCAAACGCAGGTACTTGATGTATGCTAGACTGTTTACCACAAAGATACTTTAAAAAGTGGAATGGAACTAGGACCGGCGATGGACGTCTGATTTACATAGAAACTTCTTTTTTTCATTCGCTACTTACAAAATGTTCAGTAGTTTGATCCAGAAAGATCCCTTCACACGACTTCTCGGGAAGCGCATGCTCCCTCAAGGGCCCACCGAATGCGTTGGGTTGTTCTGCACCGTTTACCTTAAAATCATCACGAAAAGCCCAACGATGGATCGATAAAAGATGGACGACAGCCCTCATGAAACTCAATTTTGTGAATTTTATCTTTTCAGAGGCGTTTTCAGTAGTATCCCGGCCTTATGTTTGCGCATCGCGTGTATGATTTAATTAGTCTTAGCCCAGGCCACAGATTTATTAGGAAACTAGTTGCTACCGTCAATTACTCCTTGCTCTTCACACTCCTTTTATGGGCGTGGTGACACACAACCATGGGTTTGGTGTTCTTGCGCTTAAAATGCAATTCGTCGCACGTGTCGCCTTGGCTGGGACTTGTTAAGTCCACGTAGCGTGATTCGACCCAAGCCTTGACCTCACACTCTTAACTCAAGCGTCACGTGATCGAAGGTCGAGTTTAGCCCTGGTAGCTCAGGTCGTAGATTCTCTTTATCTCGTAACACCAAATTACTGTGGGAAAACAACATCAACAGGAGCGTCACCTTAGCGCTAATATAATTTCTTCAAAGTCATATCTTGCTAACGTCAGCCATCCTACTCATTGGGGGATTGCACAGAATGTGCGTTTGCCTTGCGGCACGTAAGATAGCTTTACTTGAAAAGGTTGCAGTGTTTTTTTTGTGCTGATCCTTCTTTGACCAGCTTAAAATACATCATGGGAGTGGCTTTTAGATTTTCGCGAAAGGTTTGTATCCACTGCGACCACTTCCTGTGGTTTTCGTGCTAGCTGTCAAGTTCTTGTGGGTAACGCGCTTATAATTCGAAAGCTAGGGAGGGCATCCAACCGCGTTGATACCTGGTCTGAAGGTATTTCGCCGAAATGACCACTGATGGAGACCTGTACGGTTTTCACCATCGTGAAACCCAATCCCGGACACTGTGATAATACTGATCACGCTACGGAAGAACAGGCCGGGACTGAAAACTGTTTCACCAGACAATCTGATGAATACCCGACCGTGTATGCTAGTGGTACTCAGCTGATAAGGACCGGTTGGAATGGAATCATGACTCAAATACCGTTTGAGACTCAGAAATTCCCTCTTCAAGGGGGGAAGGTTTGTAACGATGATGCTAATGATGGGGAGGCATGCGAGTAGTATGTTTTCGGGTAAATTCGCTTTGCGTCTCTTGAAAAGGGAGAGCAATTGCGAAATTTGCGAAGTTGCTTTGCAGCATTCGCTTTAGCTTGAGCAACAGTCAGGAAAGTTCAGGAAGACGTGTTCAAGAGAAGATGGATGTTCATTTTTTGTAAATAAGATGCAAACGAGAGTTTTGCTTCCCTGTCCAATAGTCTGTAACTGGTCAGTTGGCATTTTCTAATGATTAACTCCGCAGTCTTCCTTCTTTCACTTGGACGTAGTAGCTACTGGAGATTCAACCACAAAATAAGTTTGCTTTATTGAACTTTGGGTGATCTACGACCATCATGTTGAACTGAGTTGATTGTGCATGAAAATCGTTTTCCACTTCTGTGTGTCCAACTCTGTTAATTAAGGCCATATTTGACTCAACAAGAATGTGGGCAGCCTAACAAAACCATTGCAAATAATGGATAACGTATTCCCATCATCATCGACAGCATGACATCAGTCTTCAACACCGATGCTTCACTGCCGTACGTCATAGTTGCACGTGGGCTGGGATACTGCCAGGACAATTGGGATCCTCAACCAAAGCGTTTGGCTAAAAAGCCTAACCGCAAGGCATCGGTGTTTGAGGAGAGATGTGAATGCATTAGCATTTTTAAGGAACAAGTCACCACATGTTCCAACCCCCAACCTGGAGGGCTAGGAGGCTATGTTCGTCAGACCTCTAACCATTAACCAACCTGGTATCCAGTTTGATGGTGTCGATGACTGTTCCTAGGCCATGATAATCATTCAGCTGTACTACCCTTTCGATGTCTAGCTGTCGAGCTACCCGAAGGAAGCATGAGGGCTGAGATAGTGCTAGGTTGCCCAAGTCTAGACAGGAGCAGTCTAGACGCTAAGGTTGGGTTCGAACCAGGAACCTTCCGGTTAATATTTTCGCGTTGTAATCATTGGACCATCTCGAGCTTCCTAGACCTTTGTTGAAATATCGGATCCCGGAGCCCTTTATGTGCGTCTTGCAGGTTTATACTGGATGCCTTGAGGCGTTCTCCGAACAGAAATGAATTTGCCGTCTGAGAAACGTTTCTTCTATTGCAAATATGCCGTGATTAGACTGGAATGTATGGTGATATGGCTTTTTGTGTACTTCTGAAACCTAATGAGTGTCACTTTTATATCCATAAGGTTCCCCATACCAAATTGACCAGTGAATACAAGCCTCGGAACCACAGGTCTTTTTAAGTTGAGAGTTGGAAGTTGTACCGTGACCTGATCCTTAAAAAGCGTACAACTACTGTACATGTCGGTATTCACCCGCAACTTTGTGGTCAGCCTTTTGGACCAACGGTTTCTTAAATGTGCGAACCCTGACAAGGGGGGTAAATTGTTCGGCGAATTTACTGACCAGAAGGTTCGTGGTTTGAACCCGACCTCGGCTTCTGTCTGAGTTGGGTAACCTGACGGTATCTCGGCCATCGTTCTTACTTCAGGTGGTATGGCAGCTGGGCACCGCTCAACTCGGCACTGAAGCGTTGATGTATCCAATGAAGATGATCCCTCGAAAATGTTAGCTAGTGTTCTAGCACTGCCATAGTTGCGATATAAGGTAGAATTTCGGGAGCCCGAGAGAGAGAGAGAGAGTCTACCGCAGTACAGAACGGAGGTATCAAAGATCGTTAAATAAAACACCAGGACATCAGAAATCTTGGAGGATGAGCATATCATTTACGCTCATCAACTGAGAACTTGAAATAAGGAGTTATGCACACAGGGGGGGGGCATGGAGACAACAATTCATAAAATACCAACAAGTGAACTTCGGCGTGGAGTGAGCTAGGGCACCTCTATAGCGGGAGACTCCATCAGCTTCTGTTCGCAAGGTGAGTGTAGTCTCATCAACATCAGTTCATAGAAGGCGAACAAATGGGGACTATGGTATCGTAGTCATACGGCCTTTGGAGTCAGCGATCTCACCTTTGCTCCAAGGATATTTCGTAGCCGACGCCGCTGGATTCCAAGCTCGTGCCTCTGTCGTACTGTCACCTACCATTCTACGTGATACTTGTTTAAGTATATGTTACGCCGCCCGTACGGTCAGTCCTACCGATATTTGAGTTACTGAAGCTGCAATTGAACTGAGAAACAACGGAAGATAAACTGATTGTTTGAATTTTGGAACCAGTTTCGGGGATGACCAGCCCTAGTTGTATGCAACATGAATATAAATGCTTCCCGATAAACACGTCCCATTGATGTCCCAGTTCTTTTGCTTTATTGTAGTATTGAATTGTCAAGTTCTCAAGCTTGGACTTTTGGGTATCCACAAAAATAAAAAATCGTTCAGCTGTAACACCCTTCCGGTGCCTAGCTGCCGTGCTACCCGAAGGAAGCACGAGGGCTGGCATACTGCCAGGTCGCCCAAGCCATGGCAGCGGAAGTCGAGAGGCAGAGGTCGGGTTCAAACCACTGACCTTCCGGTCAGTAAATTCGCGCTCTAACCACTCGAGCCATCTCGCCCCCCCCCCTTCCACAAACAATGAGGGTTTCCTTTTTGGTCAATTATACAAATTTTGTGCGTTAAATAAAACGGAATTCGACCGAAACCGTGTTAGTATGCACCTGTACAGAACGGGACATCCAGAAGTTGTAGCCCACTACCGTGTTCACTCTCGTGAGAAACGGAAAAGTTCGTGCAAACAGAATTCAGACGATTTACGATGGATTCAGATTTTGGTTTTAGTGACAAGTGAAATATCGACTTTCAATCACCTAAAGAGTTATATCTGACTGCTGTCCCAGTCCCTAGTGCCGTAAAAAGACTCCCTGAGAAGAGTACAACAGCTTTATTACAACAGTTGAGAGTGTGCGAGCGGAAAATTACAACAGCCCTGCACTATTCAAGAGGCACTTTCTGACATTGATCCAGGCTGTCTGATTAGCGTTTACTGAACACAGATCAACATCGACCGTGCTTGTCAGAAATGCCTGAACACTGATCATAGTCGCCCGTGCTTCTGTCGCGTACCTGAGCACTCAGTGGTTTTTGCCGAATCGATCGAGTGACTGACTGGCCTGGATTCTTGCTGGCTTCCCTGTTGAGATTTTGATGACAGTAGGTTTCGGGAATCTGACCTTCCTGGCAGTGAAATTTCGGTCAGTCTGTAAGCAATATTTAGGAATAAAACCGTGAGTTCATGTGTACTGACGAACTATGGTTGAATGTAAAATCTCAGATGAAGTCAACGGTCTCATGTACCGGGACGTTTGTGACTAGATCGTCAATGTCAGTGGATAAGAACTTTTTAGTGATGTGTTCCGTTACATCTGTTAGCTGAAAAGAGTTCTTCAGATAAATGATAGTATCAGCGATACCAGTCTTTGCTTACAAAAACTTTTCAGCTATTTCATCCCCGCTGGGAATCATCAACAGTGTGCGTCTTATCAAACTTTGAGTTTCGAACCCGCGACGTTCCTACCAGTGGATGAACACTTAGCCATTTGGCCTCGGGTGGCTGATTTTCAGTGTGATTAGCACCCTCACAATGAACATTCTCGATCAGGATCCCAAACGTCAAGCTTGATCCGAATGCGTAGAACAGGCCTTACACACAGATAGAAATCGTTGAGCTGTAATACCCTAGCTGCATTGCCACCCGGGGAGAGTACGAGGGCTGGAATACTACCAGGTTGCCCAAGTCTAGACGGGGAAGGTCGGGTTCGAACCACGGACCTTCCGGTCAGTAAATTCGCGCTCTAACTACTTGGATCATCTCCCCCCTCCACACACACAGAACATCGATCCCATGTGCTTTGCATGTATCTGTCAATTTGACAAGATTTGTTCCCGCGGTTTCCAAGTGGTTGTAGGGAGCTTCGGATGTATAATGATGTGGCACCGGTAGTCGTAATTTCCTCATTGTCTTCCTTCCAGATGGGACTGGGATCCAATTTGAACTTTTGGCTATAATTCAAAGCTTATTCCCTACGCTAGGCAGTCCGGCTATAAAGTGGTTGGAAGTCACCACTGGCCTCAACTGCTTACCATGTCCTGTAACGTTTGCAACCAATCACAAGGAAAATCCCATTGGCCACACTCGGAATGGTTATCCACATTTTCCCTAGTGGTAATGGTATATTACCGGTGAAAGGAAGAAGGTCTTCGCTGCGGAGTTATTTATTTGGAAATGCCAACTGAGCGCTTACAGACCATTGAACAGGGAAGCAAAACTCTAGTTTGCATCTTATTTACGAAAACTGGACACTTATCTTCTCCCGAACGCGTCTTCTTGAACTTTCCTGGAGATTCATTGACTCCACTCATTCGTCGGTTAAATCCGAGCAAATGTTACAAAGTGACTCCACGAATTCCGCAACATCTTCCCTTTTCAAAAGACGCAAAGCGAAATTCTACGAACAACACATACTACTCGCGTGCCTCCCCATCAGTAACATCACCGTTACACTGGTAATAATCGTTTGGCTGTAAAATCCTTTCAATGCCTAGCGCCATGCCACCTAACGGAAGGGTGAGATACTGTTACCCGAACCTTGGCTTCGAACCACGAACCTTCCGGTCTTAGACAGTGAGATATCTCGGACTGATGGGTGTTGAACTTGAGAAAACGCATACTAGTGTGGGGTTTTCTTCAGCTTCGCTCGAAAACACTCAGCCGTTTCTGCCGTTCTTGGCATCGATAGGAAACGGTGCTACAAAAAGAACCGAATTCGTGATACGGCGTTGACGGATACGTGACTTCTCTGTCACGCAGGTCATATCGTTGATCACTGGGTTGCTGTGATAGCGCAGCCCTCGCTTACTCACTTTCAATTATGCGATATGGATGGGTCTGCACTCGCCCACCTGGCATGTGGGTAGATGAATTCTTTCTGGAGCTGACCTACCTACGAACTGTTGAATTCACACTCATGGTTGTGTATCAACTGCTCAAATTTCGAATCACGAAGTGCTTGCTTTTCAAGACTTATGCCTTCTTACCGTGTTGTTCCAATGGATCAGATGTACTCGCTGCGAGTCCAGCCATTATTTTGTAAGCAGTTACAAATTAATGCGCGTTGTATTGATTTTTCTTACAGCACAAGTGCCGTTAGTAGCCGTATGATGCAACGGTAATCAGTGAAAGTTGTTCAACCGAGTGGCACGCTACCGAACCTGATACAACCACTCTGTTGGCCGCAATATGAATTAAATATGCAGTAGATCGCTTTTCACGGTGAACCACATTCTGTCTCTATTTAAGTTACATTTCATGGCTTACATTTCATTTATCAGTATTCGTATGCACTGAGATAAACAGTCCTCTAAAATCACGCATATAAGCACAGTCTTGGTATGTAACTCGCTAGTTATCTCATTTTATCACGTGATAAAACAGTCTCATTAATTAGGTCATGTGATCTTAGTCGGTATTTCCAGCAGAATCAGCCTCAGCAGTTGAACAGCAGAGGCGGCCTTCATATAGAACTTGACCATGTGAATCGCCAAACCGGGACCACATTCATTCCGCAAATAAAACAGATGGGTTTCCTGTCCGGCGGTCCTTCAAATTAACCAATCAGTTTTCTGATATCTTCAAAGGCCTTCCGACTTGAGGCGAGCGATATGGCTCAGTGGTTATAGCGCGAATTTACTGACCGGAGGGTCCGTGGTTCGAACCCGACCTCTGCCTCTCGACTTCAACTATCTGGTCTTGGGCAACCTTGCAGTATCTCAGTCCCCGTGCTTTCCTATGGTAGCATGGTAGTTAGGCACCGAAAGGGTGCTACAGCTGAACGGTTTTCTGACTTGAAGTTTGAACATTCTGGTCTAGATATCTGATACAAATTTTTTTAACACAAGGTAATCGATTCAACTTCTAGGGAGAAATTCCCGACTGAAGGTCGTACCAACGAGATTGTCGAAAATCATCGATAATTGCTGAGCTTCGTTCTCGTGGAATTTCCCTTCACAGATTTCAGTTATTCAGCGTTTGTGTCCCATAAAGAGCGACTTTTTCAGAAAGGCCGCACCGATAGATATTATTTACGCCCTGAGTTGAATAGTATTGATGTTGCTTTGGCAGAATTCAACTACAAGGCGCTAGGTTTACACTCGAAACACTTTGGCGTCTCTGTTTGGCTTGTCGTGGACCTGCGTTCGGACAAGGGTGCCACAATAAAGAAAAAAGTGTTTCCATTTTCTCAGGCGTTTTGGCACTTCATCTTGGCCCCAGAAACGCAGAGAAGTAGTATGGGGTTAGCTTGGGGCGATATGTGTTTGTTTGAGAAAAACTACTCACAACGTTTTCATAAACGAACCTATTCACAAGGTTGCTGAAAACTCTTCGACAGCCCACGACCCGTTTCTACTTGAACTCAAATTCGACTGTTTTCGAGAAATACACTCCTTTGCAAATCAATTCGGTTTTCACGAAAGACTTAACTGAATTTCGTTTATGATATTCTACAACTGAATGTGCTGCACACAGGCCGCCTCATGATTCAGTTGGCACGATATTCGAGATATCGAAGTATATTTTCATAAAGTAAACCAAGGTTGCTGAAAACTCTTCAACAGCCCACAACCGGTTTATCCTTCTTATGGCTCTGAGTTTCCGGTAACCTTATGTTCTGCTTGGATCCGGGCTGTCAGAAATTGGCGAAGTACGCTCATTTCCACACCAGTTTGACCGTGAATTGTCGAAGATTTTTTAGCACCCTCATGAATTTTTTTTTCGAAAAAATATACTGTGAGATTTCGAATATAATAACAAATGATCTGTTCGAGCAGCGGAACTGAGATTCAGTTTTTCGACAACCGTTGTTTCAGAACCATAGCCTATAGTTCGTTTGGCTTGGTGTCGGCGAATCCGTAACGAGGCAGTTAGAAAGCGCGTTTTCGGTTGTGCAACGGGTACCTCCATTGGAGAATGTGTCCAGCGCCAAAAGCTGCGTTGGTTGGGACGTGCTGCGTATGCTTAGCCATCGTTTGCGGAAGAGTGCTGCTTTCCATGCCCAACTCAGATTGGCGTAAGCAAAGAGGTTGCCAACCCTTGACTTGGCAGAGGAGTATGAGGGAGATCACGAAACGCTTAGGTGATGTCGGTGCTACTCGCCTTCCAGGATGGGGACCGCGTGATTCTCACTGTGTCTGGTTGGAGACACTACAAGATATGGCTGCCAACCGATGTCAGTGGCGTTCTTGTTGTCAGTTACTATCCAGATCGCCTGAGTGAGTGTCTGGAGGTATGGGCACCGCAGAATGATTGTGATGAGCTGGCTCTAAGTCCCTTCCCCGTCCACCTTTATTCTTTTCTTCACAATAGGGCTTTCAAATAAACCATGTTTGTACGGCAGTGAAGCATCGGCATTGAACACTGATGCCATGCTGTCGATGATGATGATGATGATCCTTCTTGGGGCTCTGAATCCCGGTATCCTTTTGTTCTACTTGAAAGCGGACTGTGAGAAGTTCATGAGCTACACTTATCCTCAAGACAATTTAACCTGAATTGTCAAAGAGTTTTCAGCAACCTCATGAGTAGTTTTTTTCACGAAAATGTACTGTGACATCTCGAATATAATGGCAACTGGAGAAACATTGCTTACTCTTTGTGCAGTGTATTTAGTTGATATTCGAGTGCAATTAATCTGAGGCTTCTGGGAAAACTAAATGGGTATACAAACGAAGGACAACGTGTATTTCTAACCGGGAAAGTCTGATCGATAGCATGAAGGTGGATAGTTGTGGGCAAAGAAATCATGGGAAATCTCTGGACAAAGAGGTAGCACCCAGGTTAAGTGCCGCTTCTGCAATCGCGAAGGTATCCGAGGGTGAGAAAACTATTAGCACTCAGAATATTTACGAAATCAGCTGACATGTTAGTGAATATACACTCATTTGCAAACTAATTTGGTTTCTCGACAGATTCACCTGGAACCCAGCTGAATCTCTCGTTTGTGATGTTTTCAGGCAACTGAATGTGCTGCACACAGGCCGCCTCATGTTTCAGTCGCTACAATAGTCCAGATATCGCCGTACATGTATATTCGTAATGCACTGCTCATAAGGTTGCTGAAAATCCGTTGACAGCCCACGACGGGTTTCTCCCTTTTTGGGGCTCATCAGTCAGGCACAGTCCCCGAGCTTTCATCAACCTTATTTTCTACTTGAAACCGAACGGCACGGAATTAGCGAACAAATTTGGTTTTACGAGAGACTCCCCTGGAACCCAACTGAATCCCTCATTTGTGATGTTCCCAGGTTTTGACCTCACGCATGCGGGTAGAGGCGGATAGTACAGAAATGCGAGGTATGAATAGTGTCTTACGTCCAGGCAACAACGTTTTGCGGTATTTCTCTCGCATATTGTACGACTGAAACATGGTTCTGGTAAAGAGGGCCACCGTAAATGATAGATTTTAGTTGGATTCAGTCTCCTGTGAAAATGAAATTCAAGTTTCAATGGGAATTTTTGTCAAAATCTGGGCTTCGCTAGAACATAAGGTTAACGGGGATACTGTGCCTGCCTGATGAGCCCCAAGACGGGAAAAACCGATCGTGAACTGTCGATGAGTTTTCAGCAACCTTATGAGTAATGTGTTACCTCAAGCCAACAAAGTTTTGTGTTTTGTTGCACATCGTACCAGTGAATCATGAGGTGGTCTGGCGCAATACATTTCATTAAAGAAAACCATGCTAGACGAGAGTTTGAGCTGGATTCACTTGAGTCTCCTGTCAAAACGTGCAACTAAGAGTATTTAACGGAATGGATGGGGCAAAGAGCTATCTTGTATGTCCGTAACGTCTGCTTTCAAACTATGTCGGATCTTGCATGCTAACGTCTCGAACACACGTATGCCATCAATAACATGTGAGACAAGATAGCTAGTAGATAATGAAACTAGATCTCTAGTAAGTAGTGTGACTCAGTACTCAGCATTTAGTCGTTAGAATCAACTATATTGTAGCTCACCCGTAACGATGTGCAGAGACGAACATTTTTCTGGTGTGATTGCTTGTTGAACCACTAGCCTTCCCACGCGAACCAGCTATTCCATATCATAACATCACTTTCATTAAATTCGCTCCATTTCTTACCCTTGCAGATCATTTAAGTGAGTCCAGCCTCTCAGGAGGTCCTTGGATGACGACCAACTCTTACCTTTTTAGGTTCACAGCTCGAATACCTTGGTTATAGCAAGCCCATTTGGGTGTCATGCCTGTAAACTGTTTCCGTTGGCATTTCATGAGTTTTATAACCGTCTATTGGAAACCAACCAAATGAATTGCTCTCGCCTTGGTTATGAAGTTTACAATGTCCTTTTAAAGTAGACTTTTCAGCATTGGAAAACGTTAGTTTCTCATCAATTTAGCAGGAAGGCTTCATATCATCAGTCTCTCTAAACAGAGGACACTCCGATGACCGAGTGAAATCACTCGATTTTTCGTGATGTTAAACTAAAGTTGTCCATTATTGGAAAAATGTGAGGCAGAAATAATTTCCCCTTCTTGGGGGGGTCTGCTGTAGTCTGCATAAACATTGTCCGATCACGACTTCTTCATCGGCCGTTTGCTCGCGACAGCGCGCACATTTGCTCACGGTTCAGCTGTAACGTCCTTCGATGCCTAGCTGCCATGCGGCACGAAGGAAGCAAGAGGCCTGGGATACTGCCAGGTTGCCCAAGCTTAGACGGGAACCGGGGGGGGGGGGGTGGAGAGGTCGTGTTCGAACCACGGATCAGTAAATTCGTTCTCAAACCACTTAACCAATTCGACCGCGATTTGCTCGTCACCGTAGTATGTATGTATGTATGTATGTATGTATGTAAGTATGTATGTTATGTATGTTTGTATGTATGTATGTATGTATGTATGTTTGTATGTATGTATGTATGTATGTATGTTTGTATGTATGTATGTATGTATGTATGTATGAATGGATGTATGTATGTATCAGCTTCCTAACTCAGGTGCACTTTCACCATGAGATTCACGGAAGTCTTTCGGACGCTTGAGGTCAATTTGCTTCTCGCATTCCGATGCCAGCTAATCCTACATTTGGTCCAAAATAATTGACACTAACTCACACGAGTAAACGAGAATTTCAACAAAATTTGGTTCTCGCGGGCTTTTGTTCCATGAATATGCGGAAAAGAGCCATTTTAACCAAAAGTTTTTGATGATAAATGGGATTCGTAAAATGAAACTACGGGATAAATCTCACTAGGCAGTAACGAATGACCCCCATAAGGATGTATTGATTAAACACGACCATGTCACATGACTTCACTGTGATTAATCTCTACTGGTAGACACCAACTGCCTACCGGTTAACCTATGGAAACAAATAAACAGTTTCCTACAAAATGTCTACCCGATCGGGTCGTGTTTTCAGAAATGCGATGTCCTTACGGTGAACTCAGGGAGTGGGGAGCTATCAAACGAGATAAGCAATGAGTTGGTAAATTAACGTAACTCAAACCGAACACTTGCGAACGATGTTTCTGTAAGACATTGTGCTTTGTCGGTCGCTACAAACAGCCAATAAGTTGACGTGGTATCTGTCACACTTGATCAGAAGAACTGCGCCAGCGGCATGATCAACCTCAGTTACGACTTCAGAAAAGTCAGACATTTTCGGTCATAATAGAGATGGGATTGGAGTATATGAGAAAGGAACAAGTTGCAGCATAAGACTGCATGGCAATATGTGTCAGCTGTCGGATGAGTTCACTGGTTGTCGATCTGTTCACTGGGTTTGACAATCGACTTGCAAGCGTTTCGTCACTATACCAGGAGACATCATCAGTACGCAGTTGGGTGGGTACCTCGTAGTCGCCTGCGTGCGTTTATATGGCATTTGAAGGTTATCTGTTATCTCCTAACGTGATTGACGGACGAATCGATAAATTCACAGAAAACGCTCCCTCCGTATTGGCCAGCTACCCGATCAACAAAGAATAATTTCTTTCTATGTGAATAATTGCGCCATAGAGTGTGCACAAAAGACTCAGGGGTTTCCGCTCACGTAACTGCTCCAACTAGAAGTTTATCTGTTCAAATGCAGGACGATCCTGGCCTACGAAATGATTGAATGATTCGAAACACAAATTTAATGCACCTGTGCTGGCGTATCTGCTGGCCTGGCAGAACGTACATAGGGCGAAGCTCAGAGCTGAGGAATTCACTTAGCTGGCAATTCATTGCTATCTCTCCAGCCGCTTCCTTGCAGTGACCCTCCTTAGTTAGAAGATGGCATGGCGGGAGATAAGTCAGAAAAGTAAGCCCTGGAGTGTCGGAAAAATTGTCTCGACTTCTCGTGATCTTCACAGACTTCCCGACAATTAACCGAAATTACGTTTTGATTCACCAAATAGGTCGGTCTGAGGTAGCGACTCAGAAGACGGGTGTTGTGTGGAATCGAGAGGGTTCGTTTGTCCGGGATAAGATGAGCAGGAATCTAGACTCTCCAGAGTCATCAACAGCGTCCAGAAACAGAGAGAGTCAAGACCGGCCAGTCCGTTCAGTCGTCTCAGGTGTTGGCTGTGTTGTCCAAGTTAGATGGCATACTTACTCTGGGTGTAACATCAACCATAAGTCATTCTCATCATCAGTACCTGAGGAACGCGATCGTGTTCTGCAGATGCGACTGCCATCCAGGTTTCGCACCATCGGTATATAATAGAGATTTCAAGGTCAGTAGTAAGAATAGGCTTTTGTTGAAGGCCCAACGTGATTGAGGACCCAGGTCAGCTTACTTGATACAGACGGAGCCCTCTGAATCCCAGTGCGTTCTTTCGTAGGAGATGTCTTCTACCTAAAACGTTCAGCTGTAGCACCCTTCAGGTGCCCAACTGCCATGCCACCGGAAGGAAAGATACTGCCAAGTCGTCCTATCCTAAACAGGGGGAGTCGAAAGACAGCGGTCGGGGTGTCGGGTTCGAACCACGGAACTTGCGGTCGGTAAATTCGCACTTGAGCCATCTCGCCCCGTGTTCTACCTATGCTAGCAACGATCCACGTAGGTCGTCTGCCAGAAGAACAGATGTGTTTACCAGATCGAACGCGGCTCCTGAGTTGGTGGCCAACATGTGAAGGCCCTAGACTTGTCTGACGTTACCGGCCTTACTCGGTCGGCTGTACGGTTTTCAAATGTATCGCGTGAGCGCCGAATTCCTGAACGGGATATACAGAAACCGAGCTCCCTTATTTCACATTTCGTAAATAAAAGTTTGCACGGCTTTCTAGACAGCATTCCTCAATGCTCCTACGAGTCGTCAATTGTGGCGCTAACCATCGGTCGATACCGAATTTTTCCCTATCTTTAAGAACTCGAATGCCTAGTCGCCGGTAGTTCGCATATATGTGAGTGTCCACTTGGGCTGGTAAGAATGGCATCCAGATTCACGACATCCGAAAAAAGGAGGCAATTCTCGAGGTCCTGCATATCCCCTTTCCAGACATCAGGACACTTTAGCTCTCGAAAATAATGTACAATTATTACTCCTTGGTTGTTGATCGGGTGACTGCTGCTGCTGCTGAAGGCTTTGGGATGACTGATCCATTTGAAGGAACGAAAACCGCAACGCAAGTAAGTTTACGAACGGACCAATAAATTGACGAAAAACGCTGCACTCAACTAGCCAACCATGTCAAGAAATAACAGATAACTGCACTCAACTAGCCAATCACGTCGAGAGATAACAGTCAACCTTCATACGGAACATAAAAGCACACAGCCAACAGGAGGTACATACCTAACTGCGCACTAATGAGCTCTCTTCATTTGGTGGCGAAACGTTTGTAAGTCAATTGACAAGCTCGGCGAACAGATGCCACCTGATCAACAACCGATAAACTCACCCGAGCTACCAATATTTCGACAGATTATCGCTCCTTCTCTGTCACTTGCCGGCTTACAAAAGGGCTCTCAGGTTTAGCGTTCAATCCATTTGATATCAGGGAATGTAACCGGTAACAAGAAGTCTCGGAGCCGATAAACTGACGAAAGGTTGATTCGATGTCACCAACTGGGTTCGAAGTCACGCACGATGAGTACCGCGTCTGGGTAGCTCATCAAAAATGAAGCTTTCAGGTTCGGCACCTTGTATTCCAATGGAGGTTACAGTCCCAGTACATGGCATCTTATCCCCGGGACATCTTCGAACTCGCTCTACAGTTCGAGAAACCTCAGTGGTTAGGGCGCCAACTTACTGACCGAATGGTCCGTGGTTCGATCCCAACCTCTGCTCCTGTCTACGATTGAGAGACTTGGCAGTGTCCTAATCCCCATGATTCCTTCAGGTGGTATGGTAGCTAGGCATCGAAAGGGCGTTAAAACTACACGGTCATTGTTAGTACGTCCTAGAACATTTCACTAGACGCATCGCAATGGACAGAAGCCATCAAAGCACTGCTTTTTTTGTGGCTGACACGACAACTACAGGTAGGAAGGATCAACTGCCACGATGTCAACAGAGCTAGGATCAGGAGGAAATCAGCCTTGGGACAAAACGTATTTTAAGCTTATGAGGTCGTACGGGGGAGTGCTTTATCAAACATATCGCATGTCCCCCAAGTATTTCAGTTTACCATTAATGCAAAGTCAAAAATCGTTTCATGGATTGCACTGTTTGAGTTTGTAGATCTATATTACTTAGACAAAAAAGCTAACTTGACATCCGACTGGGAAAAGGTTGATCCTGTTGGTCGGGTTGATGACGCATTACATAAATGCGGTCGTGACATTAGGTGCTACTGGAGAAGAGGAACACTGGTCATTGGCTTGTTCGCTGAGCTAGGCAATTTGATTGCAAGCGTTTAAGCACTAATCGAAGTTATGAGGCGAATGGGGACACAGGACAACGGAGCAACCAATGGAACCGCCCGACCGAACAAGGGATCGCGATCAAAGGTCATCCCCTGCTAGCAGCACATATATGAACACACGCGTAACACTATTCAACGCACAACCACTACGCACTACTACGCTTCCCAATAACGCACTGATGATGTCACCCCGATTGGCGATGAAACGTTTGCACTCAAATTGCCCAGCTCAGCGAACAAGCCAGTGACCATCTACGCCACCTGATCTATCAACATATTCTCTATAGAAAAGGGAACACTGTACAGCGGGGTTGTACAACTTAGACAAGAACAATGCATTACGGAATGGCTTGCTTGATTGCATGCTGGAAAGGATGAGCTTTGAGAAACCTCGCTTGGGCTTTCTTCTCCTGGTTGTTTTTCACTACTCCAGTAGAACGATGTTCAGATAGCACTTGCACTCGGAAAGTCGGATCCTGTACACTGTTTGTAACGTTGGAGCGCGAATTTACTGACCGGAAGGTCCGTGGTTCGAACCCGAACTCTGCCTCTCGACTTCCCCTATCTAGACCTGGGCAGTCTGGCAGTATCCCAGCCGTCGTGCTTCCATCTGGTAGCATGACAGTTAGGCAACGAAAGGGTACCACAGCTGAACGATTGTAACATTAGCTACAGCCAGCCTTATGTGGTACTGCCTCGGTAGCAAACACACATTGATAATTTGAATGTCGACCCAGTTGAACCTATTAAGAGTGCCTCGAACTGCACAGTTGATCGAAGAACACTATTCAAATCTCATTCGAATGTTCGTTTCAAAGCATAAGCCACAGAAATTTGGCGACTGCACATAAGTAGGGGAAATTTCTTCGACAAAGTGTCACACGCTTAACACGACTCGCATATCCAGTTCAATGGTGCTGTTAGCCTCCATCCCTCGCACAGGTGAGGAACCCTTGTAATTTAACTGAGGCAGCTACAAGGTCATAGTCAGCTTAAGCAGTCAGATGACCGCCGGTCCGATGAGTTTGGGTTTGAACTCAAGCTCTTCAACAACCAACCCGTTCTCCCAGACCAGGCGGCGTCCTGACCCAGATGCCCCGGTTCTAAACTGTACGGAAACCAGGCAGTGAAGATACTCTCAAGCACCCACAGTAACAAAGACAATGTCACACTTAGGTCATTCAATCAGTCAACCACCATTCGACGTCTCCTGGTGTATATTGATTGTATAACCGTTTATGTGCACTCCTGAGTGGATTCAAAACCGGTGAGAAAATATCCGAAGTGAATCTGTTTCATGGGCCAGTTAACCATACGCCATCAGCGACACCTTTCTGCTTTGCTCTGACAGTTGCTTAGAGTTTTAGTTGAACACATCTGGATAGAAGCCAAGTAATCTAACTAATTGCGGTTGGGTATCTCCTCTCCCGAAGAGGCGTTTCTAAGACATTTTGAGAGGATTTTTGCTTGTTGGGAGGTATCCCATGCTGGAAGGTTTTCGGTTTGCTATAACCACTCCCCCCCTAATGGGACCTTCCATTTATAAGAAACATCATGGTGTGTCCGATTCGAAATGTCCCTTAGGTAGAGGCTACGCCGCGAGCGAAGCGCGAACAAACAAGACCGTATGGAACTACTCACAGGGTTGCTGAAAACTCTTCGACAGCCCACGACCGGTTTCACCCTTCCACTTCGGTCTCATCAGGTAGGCGCAGTCCCCGAGTTTTCGTCAACCTTATGTTCTACTTGAACCCAAATTGGACTGTTTTCGAGAAACACACTCATTTGCAAATCAATTTGGTTTTCACGAGAGACTCAACCGAATCTCTCGTTCATGGTATTCTACATATCATTCTAATATCATAGACGAGAGAGTTAGTTGAGTCTCTCGTGAAAACCAAATTGATTTGCAAGATAAGAACCACTTCAAGTTTGAATACCAATTTCAGAAACAACAGATCGGATGTACTGCCTATATTCAGCAAAAACTACTGAATGCGTGACCACATGACTCGCGTCTGAACAGTCGCCCTCCTGTTCTGGCGTAATTATCCTGGTGAGTCCACACCAAAGGTGGGGGGAAGCACTGGACTCGACTTCCGCTTCTACTAGAGCTAATCACCAGTGCATATTCTTGGACGTACGGAATGTAAACTCCACACGTCTTACATGTAAGGTGAGCGTGACCGCACCAGCGCATGCTAAACGCGTCTGATTTCCACGCCTGAACTGACAGACATGTTCGCCCTTGGGCTATGGGATTAGTTCGCCCGACCCAGTAACTGTCCCGGTTGTGTCAGAGCTTCCCGGTCAGGTATCATCACAGACACTCGAAACCTGCTGAACAATTGTGACGAATCGCGGGATTTGGTTGAGTTGCAAAAGACCGACAAGCGGTCGTGGAGCGAGATATTTCCTTGGATGAACCCTTTTTTTCGAAAATCGGACTCCTATGACATTGATAACTTGTTCGGTTTGAACTGGGTAACACCATACCGCATGACTTTGTGAGGCTATGTGAACACGTCTGCCTTTATGTGATTGGTTACCTTAATATCCTGGTGTGACGGCGGATACTACTGATGAGACAGACGAGTAGTACGTGATTTTCTCGTAATTCCGCCTCACGGCTAATGGAAGGTACACCGCCTCACCATGGGTTTTACTACGGAACCTGCGGAACTTTGCTCTGCAGCGTTCGTTTACAATCGCGTGAGAGTCAACGAATATCCACGAAAGTTGAAGAAGGCGTGTGGGGATGTTTACTTCCCTGTCCAAGAGTTTGTGACCGTGAGGTTGGTGTTTTCTAATAAACGACTCCGCAGTGAAGGGCCTTCCTCCTTACACCGGTAGTAGCTGTTGTGATGCGATTGGAGTGTCTCTGCACACCGCAATTTAGGCTCCAAAATCAACATTTTTCAATCTGATCAGCGAGAGAGAGTCTTTCACAAATCTCGAATGTCAAAACTCAACGACGTTTTGTTTTTTACCCGGAGTGTGGACGTTAAGCGCTTCCAGCTCCATTGATGGAAGATCTTGGTAGAACAGGGTAGTTGCATTGTGAATAGACCGACTTGCGAGAATGGCTGCCCCAAATGCTCCGGCAACGTTGCAAGAGTAAAAGGGGACAACCAAGCAACGGAGTGTGCGAACTCCTAGTGGCCAGTCACGTTGCCAACGGTTGAGACGCTAAGCCTCTAAAAACAAGGTTTTCAGACTAACACTGGCTCCGTAACCAGCATCTTGCGTTCTCATAACAGTGAGAGAAGTGGTTGACTCGTGAAGCCGTCATTTGGTAGCGTGGTACTTTGCACCAGCTGATTTCATGAAGGAGAAACCCGGAATCAGAGTGAGCATATCAAAAGTCACGCTATACTATGAGCAGTTTGCATTGATCAGAGGGGAAACCACACAGTATAGGCTCAATGTGTGCCGGAAAAGCTGCAGTGGGCTGCGATGGATGAAACACACGGGACAGTACACCTTTAACGGTGTCTTGCAGATATAGATCAGGCCAGTGGAGGTAGGCTAGACGGCGAGAATCTTTTCATACACGGGTGGGATCCCCGGAGAAGACTCAAGTGAAAACGATGACACGGCCAAGTTCTGCTATGAGATCGCCGAGGGGAAGATGAAATCATGTCGTAGATCCGTTTCCTTCAGGCGGCTGTTCTGGGTGGACCACTGACTCATACGAGGGCGGTTCCGTGGACTGCGCGCTTGGACTGTTCGCCTCTTGGTTCTCCGGGGCCTTCCTTTTATAGCATCGCTTCGTATGGCCTCGACAGTGCTCGGTGCAGTGAACATGCTTGTGCGTCCCTGGCTTACCGGTCCCATCACCGGGACCTTCATCAGAGGATGACGACGAAGATGAACTGGAAGATTCGTCCCACCGACGAGGCTTTTTGTAGATACAGCAACAGTTGGACTTCTTTCGTCCAAGAAATTCGTTATCGACAGTTCCTTCACGCCAACGAATTCCATGACTCGTGCCAGGTTGAGTGGGGCTGGAATGTGTCTCGCTAGCCTGAGCTCGAATAAGTAGTGGCTGAAACAGAGGGGAATTTGTTGAGAAAACAAGGTTAGTGTCGTAATAGGGAAGAGAGTAAGAAGAAAGCAAGAATCACCAACAGCCAGTACCAATCCTTCTTAAACCATATGCTACTAATTACGGATATAAGTAAGAGATGCAATTGATTGGGGAAACAAAGCCTATGAACAGAAACTGTGAAAGTCAACTTGCATCGAACCTGTGAGAGCAACTCTGATGCCGTCGTACTCTTCTGAACTACACCCAAGACACAACACAACTTGAATTGTGCATAAATTAGACGATGCTAAACACAGAGACTAAGTGAGATCTAAAGGCCTCATCACCTGGTTTCCGGAGAAACTAGCTTCAAGCGAGGAAGACGAACGAAAACTTTGACAAGGTTGAACCGATCGGCAAGCGGAGTAACAAAGAGGGGTGCTATTAAATAATTTCATGAAACAAATACTCCTTACACAACTCTTAGTCATGTATAGGAATATTAGTCGCTCGGATGCGTGTGTCCCGTTCGTAACCGAACATCACGTTGGTTGGACGGATAGGTCACGTGCGGGCTACGAACCAAAGATGTTGGTAGTGTGAGGAGATCTGGGATTTTTGTGGAGACTTCGTCCTGTAAGTGAAGCCAATCTATGCTGAAAAGCCGAGAAGCACTGCACAGCTGCTTCATCCTTATTGGGAATCATCAGCAGTGCGCATCTCACGAAACTCCGCAGAGTCTCGAACCCGCGACCTCCTGGCTTTTAGTTTGAACACTTAACCATTCGGCCACGGGCGGCTTCATTGGTCAGCATATCAGCCAAACTGGGTTAGGTATTCATATATTGGGGCTCTCAAGAAGATTCCAGCGCGACCTTGTGGAACATTCTGTGGTGACCTTACTAATACAGTTGGAATAGTCTTGGCTGACGTTCTGACTAATCAGGACATGCCTTCGTTTGATCCACAGCCTGAACGTGACACATCGATACAACTGACGTGACGTTCGGTTATCAAGAGGAGGCTGGCTTCCGGGCATGAATGGTTCTCACGAATCGTACGAGTGATTCGTTCCGTCTAAACAAACATATCACTCCATTGTTTCCATATACACTTTTTATATTAGACACTGAACCTAATATCTTTGAAACTACTAGGCCAACAGGATACGCTGACACTTTCCGATGCGATCTGTAGATAGATCAGGGGTGTGAGCTTCTGAATTGTCTTTGTCCAAGTTGCGGCAACACATCGAACCGTCTTCAGGTTGCGTGGCAGATGTGTGCCACTCCACCCCACTCCACTCCACTCCACTCCACTCACTCACTCACTCACTCACACTCACTCACTCTCACTCAGGAATACATCTTCCTGATAGTCGAATGAGTGGTTCTACTGGATAGAGAAAATGCCACTTGATGATGATTTGAGTGATAAGGGACTGACGACCATCCAAGAGATTCACTGGAATTGACAGACAGGCAAGAGTATCGAATTCTTGAAGTCCTACTCGCACAGAAGTCGTTGAAGAACACCCGAGTACACATGAATTGGTATTAGCGCATGTGATGCGGTTCCTAATGGCCAACTTCCCAAGAGGAAAAACCCACGCTAACGACTCAAGTTACGAGTCACTGGAAGTAGGTTACAAAGTTGAAGTAAGGTCATCTTCAAATCTAACGACCTGTTTGTCCACACTGTTTACATCTTCATCCGAATTCCATAAATCCATCTTTCCAACTTACTAGTTTCATGCATTCTGAAAAGAAATAGAGGTCTAAACGTAACACGCTACTCATAAGGTTGGTGAAGGCTCTTCAACCGCCCACGACAGGTGTCGCTGTCTTGGGTCTCATCGGTCGGGTGGGCACAGACCCCGAGTTTCCAGTCGAAAAGACTGGATTCAAATGGATCTTCCGTCTAAACCAGATTCCTACGCAAACGGGTGTCATTCTCTCAACATATATAATGAATAACAATTGTTCGGCTTTAACACCCTTTTGGTGCCTAACTGCGATGCCACCCGAAGGTTGCCCGAGGGCTGGGATACTGCCAGATTGCCCAAGCCTAGACAGGGGAAGTCGAGAGACGGAGGCCAGGTTCGAACCACGGACCTTCCGATCAGTAATTTCGCGCTCCAACCACTGAGCCATCCCGCCCCTCTCTCAACATGAACGATCAGGACGCGATTATCGAATATGGAACGACTTACTTCCAGTTATGGTTTAGCACAGTGTCGTGATTCTCCCGTGAAACTACGATGGTAACAGTTAAAAAGGAAATGCGCCGTTTAGCAAAAAGTTGAGTACCTTCAGCTGGAAAGTTCGGTGCCGAACAACTCCGCTGGACACTAAGCATTCAACAAGCGAGCAATAATCAGGAGTATCCACACGAAAAAAACGGTATTTTCTCATTCATACACAGGAAGCTCACCGGGTTGACGGGGGCGGCAGTGGTGGTGATGAAGCGACTTTCCTCTGGCTCCGGTGTGCGTAGATCCATGGATGAAAGGAGGGGAGCAGCTGTGCCAAGTTGGTGTGAAGGCTCGGGAGAAAAACAAAGCCCCAACTACGGGGCAGTGAGCTGGAACTAAAAAGGGGAAATTGATGAAAATCGAACTGTCATATTCTAGAAGTCTCTCGCGACATGTAAAACGTGTTGCTAGGACAAATACCGTTGTTGTGTGCTGTAGAGACCGACGAGAGGTGGGACTCCTTGGAAAAACTGGTGAAGCGTGAAAAATTTACAAGGATACCGTCCGAGATTGCCTAAATAGCTTGCGGTGTCTCGGTTCAGCTCAGAGAAGTACAGCGGCTTGGCGCCTTTCCCACTGTCAGCTGGAGCTCACCGTAGACTGGGGAGAGGGGGAAAGATAGCCACACAGGGCCTGACCAGTCAATTGGCGAGAAATCGTGCCAAATGTTCGTTTCAGTGCGAAGCGCAAACAAAAAGCGATAGCTGTGATGTAAAAATGCCATTGATTGTGCGAGGGTAGCGAACCATTTTTCCACCCGAGTTTCCCAGTCAAGGAGATGAAATTCGTCAACGTAACTGAGCTAACCCGTAAAAGCTTTCACTTTTTGTCGCCAAGGCGTGCACCGATCATATCTACACATGATCAATGGTTCGCAAACGTCTGCAGCGTTATAGCCGTTGGTTGATTGAGGGAGTACCTAAGAATGACTGTGGGAAACACAACGAATCGCATCCTTTTTAAAAATACACTTTGTAGTCGCACGGCATCAATCATTACTGCCAATATCAAGAGAAGACCACTTTTTATAACTCAACGTGCAGAACGTTAGATTTTTGAAGTCACTGCGACATAAACAAGGTGAAAAAACCCAGATTTTTGTAATGCAAGCGTCCCACAACCCATCGCTTCGTTGTACTATTACCCGTGAAGGGCAGTTAAAGTGCCATCGCCGATCAATATTCAAAATTTCCTTCATCCGTCTAATATCGGATAGCCCAATAATTGTTAAGAGGCAAACAGTGTTCTCCAAGTAAGACCCACTAATTAATTATTATAGTTATAATTATATTATACTTTGTAAATACTATGTTGTAAGTAGTATAATACAAGCCATAGTGAGCACGAGCGTGGATCTTGAAGGTCATTCACTGGGCGGCCAGTGTCTATAGCTAAGTCAAGGCCAAGGAAGGAGAGAGAAAGAGCCGAGACCAGTACGGACGGAAATTGTGAGAGAACGTCGAATTAGTTAAGACCCAAAGCTGTTCGATAGATACCACAATGGGATCCTTTCCAGATAAGCCCCGTCCCACATTTTGCCGGCTCCAATTCAATGTACGCACACAACCTTGACCTATTTTTGATGAAAGCAATTCCTTTTCCGCATATAGCCTCATTTTATGCAAAAATTTTCTCCGTTCGCACGTAAAACCTTAACTGAACTTTCTGACGCTTTCAACTCTCGTTCATGACAAGGAGACGGCAATACGTTTTTTGCTAAGCCACGGAGTGATCCATCAGCAACGTTTATGCAACAATGGCCACCAAATGACACTTTCAACTGTTTCTGACAGGTGGAGGTGTAA
>NW_008752202.1:171304-179870 GCF_000715545.1 Opisthorchis viverrini | reverse complement strand
GGTCTAGGAGGGTGTTTGGGACAGTAATTCTATTCATTTATTGCTGGTCCAAAAAATTTGGCAAAAATCAAATTATGTTCAGAGGAATTATCTATTAGCCACACGACCGCTGTTTACTGGAAGAACTTTCTTCGCGAAGTTTGCGCCTGGCGGCAGTTTTTGCAGACTCCGACAGCTATCGGCGGCCCAGGTCTTCACTTCGAGATCGATGAAACGCTAATATCTCACCGTAAAAACCACGCAGTGGCAGGGGTTAATTTTTTGGCGGGGCTTATCTGGGAAAGATCCCCACAATGAATAAACGTGCCCGGAAACACAACCACCTACAAATGGGGGGACCAAAGTCGATCGTCCCACTCTGACGGCCAGATTGCCGGGGTGAGTCGCACTTAGAAAGTGTTCTACCTGATGCGTCACGCCACTCCGGTGCAAGCAAGTGCAGATGGCAAAGTCCACCCGACTACCAGCGACAACTGTCAAACCGGAAAGATCCTACAAGCATGTGAATTTGAAGAACCGCAAAGACCAGTTCTGTTTTCCTGTTACTTAGCTTGCATTCGGCAATGCTGTGCATCTTGGTATTCAACACGCTCGTGACTTATACGCAATCCAATTGACCACTTCTGATGGCCTTAGTTGTTGTCTGCGTGGGTTGGTGAGTGGTGGGCCGCGCATCAGCCTACTGCGCGGCGGAAACAGTGCTGTACGAATACGTCCGATTTCATCAGCAGCCGGAGAAAGGTCAACAAGGTACACATGCAATTCACGCCCACGCGATGGCCAAGGCAACATGCGCACTTCGTACACAAGCCATCAGACGGTCACCCATGACTAATCGAACCGACGTGCAAGAGACACAATGGTTGGTTGAGAGCAGATCGACCATCAAATACGATCAAAAGTGAATACAACTCTATTTGGATTGATAGCTTTTTTCTGGCCGCTGTCTTGTTTTCTGACTGCAACTCGGTAGCATCAGGGGAGGTAAAGCGATAAAAACAGCGGGGAAAGCCAAGGTTAGGAGCGAAGATTTTTTTGTAATTAAACGTCCTGATCACCCGTCATCCAAAATAAGTTGATCGGATTCACAAATGACAATGAGGGTAACCTTGATTATTTTGATTCTGATCAAAACGTTCAGTTATAGAAAACTCTGCCCTGAGCATTCTTAATAATAACGGCAATTAACAATTAAAAGTCAATAACCAATTAACGAACTAATAATTGATGATAATTAATTAGTTAATTAACAACCAATTCAAAAGGTAAAACATGTAGACAGTGTGACGTCCTTTTGGATTTAGTTATTAGATAGTTACAACTAACAAATCAAAAGGATGTCACGCACAATCCGTTTGTTTTAAGCACCCGGAATGTCAAATATTGTATCCTAAAAGGTTACAGATCCCTAAATATAGTCAAACTATGCCTAACCCGAGTGGACTCTGAGGTCCTATGGAGACCGTACCATAAAATGTCGCAGTTCCGCATATACGTAGTAGACGTAGTGGACCGACTGACTTGACTTACCATACCTCAAATTCGCATCGTTTACAGATCCACGCAGGCTTGTAAAATGAACTAACTCAGGCAGATGCTTTTCAGCTGTGGTCGTGCTAACCCAGTATAGGGGGTTAGAGTGCGCATTTACTGACCGGAAGGTCCGTGGTTCGAACCCGACCTGTCTTTCGACTTATCCTGTCTAGGCTTGGGCAACCCAGCCCTCGTGCCTTCCTATGGTGGCATGGCAGTTAAGCACTGGAAGAAAGTTACAGATGGACGAATTTTTCTAACCGAGTAGGCGGCAGATTTGCGTGTACAGCTTACTACCTACCATCACACAAGTAAAAAAAAGATCATATTTATAAGAATCCAAGGCTTGACAAAAAAGGTGAGGACGGATCATCGAAATCGAATACCATGCTGCACACAGAGCATACTGTTGGTAGTATGAGGAGAATGGGAAATTTTCGGTGGATAATTCGTTCTAAGTGAAGCCAATCTATGCTGAAAAGGATGAAGGATGAGCGGTACTATATCCTGTCCAAGTGCGACATTGCTGATCAGCCGCTCGTGGCCGAACGGTTAAGTGTTCTACTCACACTGCGAACAATCTATAAGTAGCTCAGTGGAAGAATCAACTTCATCCGCTGAGTGAAACTTCCATCTGAGAAGTGGTTGCTCGAGGAACCAGTCAACACGTGGGACCGCGTGATGTAGATCCCATGATTGAAGGATGAGCGACGCTATATCCTGTCCATGTGCGAGTTAATCACACCGCTGATCAGCCGCCCGTGGCCGAACGGTTAAGTGTTCAAACTACTAGCCAGGAGGTCGCGGGTTCGAGACTCTTTGGAGTTTCACACTATTGATGATGATTCCCAAATAAGGATGAAACAGCTGTACAGTGTTTCTCGGCTATTCAGCATAGATTAACTTCACTTACAGGACGAATTCTCCACTGTAGAGCATACCACTCTGCACCCATTTGTAGTATGAGGATGGCGTAATTCGGACCCTAATTAGCTACGCTGGTGCGTGTGTGTAGTCCGTCCACAAAATATTCTATGCCTTGCTCTTTGTTGCCTTACTGGGCAGCCACAATCTATCCGCAGTGATTACGACTGATTCTAGAACTGCCTGCGGTCTTGCTCTCCACAGTTTAAATGGGCCAAAGTAAACCAATGCTGGTCTGCACACTCCCTCATTACCCTTTGTGGACTCAACTGACCTCATACGAAAGGTATTAGGAGAACCAGCTCCGAACGTAACGGGACTGCATAACAGCCAATGGAATAACCGTTTTTCGTTGAGACGAATTTCTTTGGTTGTTCTTCACTCGTCCTTGACAGATGAGTTTTAGTCTTAGTATCTTTTTTGTTGATCCGCTTGTACGCGACAGTGATCTATAGAGCAGCTGGCTCGCGCGTTAATTGACTTTCCTAGTTTGGCCAAGCGCACCAGGCTATCAATCGGCTATCCAGACCGGAGTTCACGGTAATAAGAAAGCATTAAGGGGACAAAAGGTAAACCGCGAAACAGGCATTAGCACCTTAGTGCCTTGTTCAGTTCTAGAAAATCATTATGACTTATGAGTAGAACTCACTAAGCTGACAGCTTGACCAGTTTCCGGAGAACCAGCTTCCGGAACACGTGACATATCCCAACCAAGGCCACTCAGAGTTATGTAATTCGGTGGGTTGACTATGCTAGATGGCTTACAGATAGACTTTAAAAACGGGTGATGTTCGGACATGGAAACCAAGCGGAAGGGTTGGTGTAGATATCGCAACACTTCGCCTAGGTGTGATGAACAGTGGGTGCAACCTCTGAGTTGCTGGTTGCCCATGAACTAATCACTACGGAAATTCTCGAATCAGGCATCTGGCCGAACAACCGAACTTGGCGCGCGCGGTCATAAACGATCAACATTAGTGACAGGTAAATGTGATGTAGCCGATACGAAGGGGGCGCACCAACGACTGACAAAGTAGCTCACTTAGTGTCACTGCATTTCGGTTGACAACCTGAGGTGATTAAGTCTGGTAAGGACCTATCAAACGCACGGTACTCTGGTTCTCAAGCCTGACCCATGCCATACCATGCCACACGAACGAGGCACGAGGGCTGGGATACTGCCAGGTTGCCCAAGCCTAGACAGGGAAAGTCGAGGAGGCAGAGGCGGGTTCGAACCAAGGACCTCGCGGTCAGTAAATTCGCACTCTAACCACGTTGTACATCTGGCCCCGAGCCTGAGTACTACTGTGTGTTAGCAAAAGGACGCACAGTTGGGGTGCAATCAGTCCACTTGCTTCAAAATGTCTACACGGGTTTTTCATCTAAATTATTCGCTTTAGGCTACTGGGTTTCCTAATTCCAGGGCAGACTGACAGCCGCTTTCCCTGGCACTGAGGTTTCAGTTACATTTCACGGAAAAACGCATCCATACTACTTAAAAAACTGCCAAAAGGAGAATAATGGCCGCAGATCCTTGTAGGTCGCAGTTTTCTCCCTGCACACGGGGAGCGATAGATGTGTATACCATTAATCCGTAAAGTTACAGCCTTTCCTACTAAAAACCAATCAATGGGTAACGAATGTTGTCTGAACCGTGTGGCAGCTGTAGACAGGCTTGGAAGTCTGAAGAACATCTGATAGTCTCACTCATTGTTTCGGACGGACAGAGGGTGAAGCTGCGGCTAAAATTATGTCTTCTCGTGACCGAAACTGCGGCGGCTACACACAAACATGGTTTTTGCCTGACAAACTGAATAAGAACTGAGGAATGCATTGATTAGGTCTTGCGACGCTCACAGACTTACCGATTGTGCCTCGCCATTTGTCTGCCCGAAACAATGAACAAGACTATCAGGTGTTCCTCAGACTTCCGAGTCTGTCTATAGCTACCAGGCGGTCCGGACAACATTCGTTACCCATTGATTGGTTTTTAAAAAGAAAGGCGGTAATTTTCCGGACTAATGGTATACCCATATATCTACAGTCAAGCTCCCCGTGAGCATGACGCAAGCTGCAATCTACAAGGATCTACGGCAGAGTGTTGCATCCTGCTAGAAGTTTTTTAAGTAGCATGGATGCAACTAAGGTTTCGGTATGAAATAAAAACAAAAGCAAATCATTCAACTGTAGCACTTTTTCGGCGCCATGCCACCCGAAGAAAGCACGAGGGCTGGGATACTGCCAGGTTGCCCAAGCCCAGACAGGGGAAGTTGAGTGGCGGAAGTCGGGTTCGAACCGCGGACATTCCGGTCAGTAAATTCGCGCTCTAATCACTTGCCCAAGGCTAGACAGAGGGAGTCAAGAGGCAGAAGTCAGGTTCGAACCACGTACCTTATGGTTGGTAAATTCGCCCTCTAATTACTGTGCCATCTAGCTAAATAAATTTCTTAATTACACGGCTGTACCAGTCTATTAGTTTGAGGATGAACGGGTTCAGATTCTCTTCATTATTCGCTCCGTTCAATCTTCTCATGCTTTCTTCCGATGTCCATTCTTTGTCTTTTTCTGCCCTCCCCCATTTTTATCGTCCTTCAGCTGTACCGCCCTTTCAGTGCCTGGCTGCCATGCCACCCGGAGGAAGCACGAGGGCTGGGATACTGCCAGGTTGCCCAAGCCTAGACAGGGGAAGTCGAGTGGCAGAGGTCGGGTTCGAACCACGGGCCTTCGGGTCGGTAAATTCGCGCTCTAACTACTTGGGCCATCTCCCCCCCCAGGACACCCAAGGAAAACCTCACATCTGTTCCCTCACGCTCTTTCTTGGATTACAGCGCCACCACTAGCAATAAGCGTCCTACTATGGTATCACCAGACGTTCTAGAATTTTGGGAAAACATGGGCGATAAGACTTAACAAGCTGCAATTCAGCTGTAACATCCTATTGGATGCATTCCTTCCACACAACCCGAAGGAAGCACGAGGGCTGAAATACTGCCAGGCTGTCCAAGCCTAAATAGGAATAGTCGAGATGGAGAGACCCACACAACCGGAAGCACGAGGGCTGAAATACTGCCAGGCTGTCCAAGCCTAAATAGGAATAGTCGAGATGGAGAGACTGGGCCCAAATCACGGATGTTCCGGTTGGTAGATTCGCGTTATAACCACTGAGCCATATCGAGCTCCCATTTTAGGTGGTCTGGAAACATGGAATCCCAGACTTCATCTCACTTGAAGTTAAACACCGAGGGATTAAAAACAATTACTACGCTGGACGGATGTTTGTTCCAGATGTTCACCACCATCAGAGACTAGCTGTTCTTGAGGCGTTGTCTGAGTATCAGTTCAGACTGTCCCCAAAGTCTAAGAGGTACCAGTGATCAGTGTACGAGAATAACTCCGGGAACTCGGGAATAACTCGGTCACACCCACTTTGTTTTAAACATAATAGTCTTTAAGTATGATTTATCTTTCTCATTTCAGTGATTTTCTTAGTCGCCAGGCTTTGTACTCTGCCGACGCGAGCCACATCCTTCTTTCTGACAGGAGACCAGGTCTACACACATTACTCAAGATGCGGAAGGACACAAAGCTTTGAAGAGTGGCGAGAATACCTCCAGCCTTATAGATGGCATATACCTATGTAGCTGACAGGCCGCTCTCCACGCCTTTTTCCGCTGCTTTGTCACTAGCTTCGAAGTCGCTGAGAACAATAAAGCCTAAGTTTCGAGTCTTTGGTGCCTGATCCCGGATATGGAGTCCAGACGCATCCGCCAAGGGTCTTGGGAAGACGGCATCTGATCGTGTTGAACGATGGATCCCATACCATCGCCCATTTCGCAGGGCTGGTCGCAGAATGCTCGTGAGTGGATCTCCCAAAAGCTCTACGTTACCCACAAAAAGGAGACAGGGATTGCGGCCCAAGGATCAGATCATTTACGTACGAAACGAACAGCCGGAGGACCCAACACTAATCCTTGAAGAACACTGCTTGTCCCATGCTCGGTTTGTGAAACTCTCTCCTACAGCGACCTGGAAAATTGGGTCACTGAATAAACAACCTACTCGTCCTGACGTGCGTTGGAGTCAAAGGCTTTGATGAAGCCCAGATAACCTATATCAACAGGATCCCCTGTTCTGTGTAGACCTGAAAGTAAATTAAATAAATGGATATACAGAGAAACAAATAATGGGCTCGACCAAGCTCAGTGGTTAAGGAACGAATTAACTGACCGGAAGGTCAGCGGTTCGAACTCAACCCCGGCAGTTCGAATGCTTCTGTATAGGCTTGGGCAACCTAGGAGCACCTCAGTCCCAGTGCTCCCTTCGAGTAGCACGGAAGAAAAGCACCAAAACTGCTACAGCTGAACTATTGTTACTATTATTAGAGCACCGCGAGACCCACTTGTGTCCGGGAGATTCGTCATGGTTTTCCTTATTCGTAGAACCCTCGGAATACTGATCTGACTAGGGTCGTTTTGACGACGTGCCGAAGTTACCCTAACTATCTGGGGCCATGTAGGTCTCATCACCTGCCTGTCCGACAGTTCTGAGCAGCAGGTGACTCAGTCTGCACCCACACTCCAATGCGGCTTGTGCCATATGTGTAGCTTGAGGTTACGGTGTGATACGGGGAATCACTATCCGCTCTTAATCCCTTCCATCTATTCACCTCCAGCCCCGCAGTCTGGGAAACCGTATGAGACCACTTCGTCTTCGGGGCTCCGTTACCATCATACCATCTTTTGGCATGAGCCTTGCACCTTCAAATTGTAGAGTCACGTTCCAGAACGTGCAATCTGCGATCATATCCCTTACAATTCAAGAAGAATCACTGGAGATTGTGGTAACTTTACACACCTCGGTAGTTGTATTAGCTCTGACGTAAGAGTGTCTGATGAAGTCAGTGCAAGAATCTCAGAGGCTCGAATCACGTTTGGCAATTTGGATCACTTGTGGCGTCAAAGAGGCATATCACTAGATCTTAAGGGTCGTGTGTACCAGGTTACAGTGAGGGATGTGTTGTTGTGTGGGTGCGAAACATGGCCTCTGCGGATAGATGATGTGAAACGTCCTCAGGTTTTCGACTACCAGCGTGATAGCAACAAGGCGATTAAAAATCCAGTATTTGTTTTTACTGCAGGTACTTCAATCCGGGAAAACGTCCAGCATCATAGACTACGATAGTTCGGTCATGTGCTACACATGCCGAAACACCGTCTACCGTCTCCGTGCCTTCTTCAGGATGGCACAAGCCGCGAGGTGGACAGCGTATGACTTGGTAGAAAGGCATGAAAGAGATCACGAAGAGTTTGTGTGTTGTTGGTGTTGTACACCTTCCAGGATGGGGTCCCTATGACATTGTCTGTTTTTGACTGGAGACGTTGCCAGAAATGGCGGAGAAAGGCATGAAGAGATCACGAAGAGTTTGTGTGTTGTTGGTGTTGTACACCTTCCAGGATGGGGTCCCTATGACATTGTCTGTTTTTGAATGGAGACGCTGCAAGAAATGGCGGCTAATCAATATCAATGGCGTTCGTGCCTTCGGTTTCTTTCCAGATTGTCCCATTGAGCGGCTGGAGATATAGGCACCTAAGAATTCTCAACTAGATACAGGCTTCATATATATATATATATAATTAGACTAACCTCATGTTTGTACAGCAATGGAACATTGGTGTCAACATTATGTTGCTGTCTTTGATGTTTAGAATGATGCTGCTGATGATGATAATGAAATGTTGCTTCACGATTGAGGATGAAGTCGGATTTCCGTCGTGTGTTACAGGTCTAAACTGTCCCAGTCTTTGACAGTTACGTCTGCGATCGTTCCGTTCCACACTCAGAATCGTACCCGATCGGACATATGCCAGAATTCATTCATGACATCCTGGTTTAGTTTGCGTGACTATGTTCGTTGTGCAATTGATCCGCTTCACTGGCTGCTGTGAGGCAGGGAGGTAATTCCGAAACATCATACACATCTGCGTTGTTATCTTCGATTTAATACTTTCCGGGGGACAGTGCTCTTCCGATTGTTCGTCCTCGTGCCTAAAATGAAGTCATTCTTCGAACCGCCAGATGCTCTCACAGATATTCACCTAGAGCTACATTT
>NW_008752202.1:166699-168142 GCF_000715545.1 Opisthorchis viverrini | reverse complement strand
ATTTGTGGGCTGCACGGTGGTGTACGGGTGGCTGCAGTCTTTGAGATCGACATAAATCTTCTTTGTGGCCGCGACGACTGCACCTGGAACATTTGTGACGCCTGAACCGGAAATAACGAGCAAAATGCAACTCACCGCAATGCCAGCAACTCGTGGGAGGCTTCCCTGTCTTCGATCGGGCTTCTTGTCGGATTTCCTGGGCACGCTGGAGTTGATTGCCTGTACACAGCTGCTCGAGGTCACAGGTGACTGACCGATCATAGCCGTGCCGTGCTTCAGGTTGACGAGGCGTTGGCGTTCACCAATTGTAGTAACGCTATTTTCCTCAGCTTAGTTCTCGGTCTGAGCCTCCCAAGCTAGCGTTCACGTCAAAACAACCACCAAAGGTGCACAAGGTCTATTAACGCCCAAAACGAAGTCAGGAACAGTTGTACAGCGCTTTGTATATATAGCGTAAGCGGCTATAACTTTCTGGAATTTCTGACGCGTTCTGGAGCGCCATTGGCAACCGGCATTTGGCCAATACTGGGTTCTGATTGGCTGTTGGGTCCAGATTGTTGACCAATCGGATCTCGTCTTGATGCCGGACCTGCAAGCGTCCCGAATTCTGGGCCAACCTCGAGCGGGCCAGGCCGTAGCAGCGCCTAAAGACGTGCAGTATAGTGGGATCCGCGTGGATTCCTGCCTAACATACCTAGACGAACCTTATGGCTGTACGGCAGTGAAGCATCAGTGGCAACACTGATGTTGCTGTTTTTGACGATGATGCACAGTTATGTCCGGGATGTTCCTTCCCCAAGAAGCGTTCAGGACATATGTTTAGGACGACGAATGATATCCTCACCAACTTCAGGGATGAAACCTAGTTTACTTATCATGTCATTGATCACAATGAAGAGTTCGCTGGATTGAAGCTCATTCAAAATAAGTGTCGGCATCTTAGTTCAGTTCAGTTTCACAACACTGAACCATGTACATATGTACGGTGGTTGGGTCACTTTAGCTTATGAAAGTGGGTAAAGTAAGAAAGATAGATAGGGTAAAGAATTAACGTAAGAAATAAAAAGGACAGTGAGTCAGTGGTTGAAAACATGGGGATATATGCAATACCGCCAATAGTTGTGCGACAGCCCCATGTCAGTGAGTATACCCAACCAGTAGTGTGTTTGCGACCTAAAGCTGCCACCTTGACGTGGTGGTCGGGCTTCAGTGTTGCAATGATCCCGCGGGCTCCACTGGCTGGAACTTCGTTCCACAAGGTTCAACCATGCCAGGAAGGCCAAAGGGGAGCAGCCAGACCAAGAGCAGCGAGACCCCGTACTACGAGTAATCGTGCTACGAGGCGGCCTGGAGGTAAAGTCGTACTGTCCTCTGCGACAGGAGTGTGAAGGCAGTAAGGTGTTTCCCCCAGGCGACCAGCATGTCCATATTTATGGAAGCAGC
>NW_008752202.1:127690-162797 GCF_000715545.1 Opisthorchis viverrini | reverse complement strand
GATTTATGCACCAATTTACCAGCTCGCGCGTGCAATGCGCAGCTACCTACCCCCTCCCCCAAATCATCGGTGAACGAAACTGTGGCAGCTACAACCAATGTACGACCAGTACGCGGTTCTTACAGCTGACAATGATGATGATGATGATTGCGACATGCGCTGGACCGGCCAAGAATATGTTGTTTTTCATGCTCTATCTCCAAGTCATGTTTTGTCCACCTTATGGTATCTGGCAGTCGGAACGTTCCTCAGGAAACAGCACGATGAGGTAATCGATCATCTGGCACGGGAAACATATGGCCGAGCCACCGTAGTTGGCGCAGTCGAGTCAACTAGTCGATAAGGCAAAATCCTTCAGCTGTAGCACCATTTCGGTGCTTAGCTGCCATGCCACACGAAGGAGGCACGAGGGCTGGGATACTGCCAGGTTGCCCAAGCCTAGACAGGGGAAGTCGAGAGGCAGAGGGCGGGTTCGAACCACACCTTCCGGTCAGTGAATTCGCGCTCTAACCATTTGAGCCATCTCGCCCCCGGTCGATAGGGCAAGCAGTGGTTCTGTCGCCATATGTTATTCACCATTGCCAGCTCGATGTTCCTGTGACGCATGTGCAATGCTTTGAAGGTACCGATAGTCAAAGACAGCGCACAGCTACCACGCTTAACAGCTTTAAGGCAAGACTGGACGCATTGCTGCGCTGTACACCCTGTCTTTTACTGGAGGGCTAATGTCAAGTCGTCCTGTGGTGAAAAAAGCAGGAGCGGCTTTAAAAATTCTAGCAGTATTGTCATCCGGCATGATACAACTGCCAAGATAGACAAATCTGTTCAATATATTTAGTGGTTCTGACGCTGTGACCAGCTTTGTTGGTCCAAGCGCTCATCTATATAAAACCACTTGCACTTTGAAGAGGCAAAGGACATATTTCGTGTGTTTTGTAACCGAACTATATATGTATGTAACTGGATTTGTAACCGGTAGTGTCCTAAGAAGGCTGATCCACCAGCGGGAGAACCAGATACGCGGGAATCAGATTGGTTTTCACCCTGGCCGGGGTCAGGGTCTGACGCAGTTTCAGACAAGTACTGGAACTGTGCGGACAACCAACACTGATCGTCTTTCTCAACCTCAGATCAGCATCTGTCTCTATTGACCGTTAGAAACCGTGACAATGTATGAAGCTGAAGGGTGTCCCCGCGCAGACATCTCTGCGGTTGCTGGTGAGATGAACCCTCAGGTAGGTAGACTAAACGCTGCTGTGTCCTGGTGGGTGGTCCCTGTTTTGGAGACGATACGCACGAATACCTGAAAACCCCATTCAACGGTGATAGACCCGCTTGTGGTCTAATCGCTGACAAAATAGAACCTCTCACTTTGTTTGCCCATTTTCATCCAAGGTGTAAGCCCATTGCCATAAAGTCCACAGGACATTCTGCAGACGACGAGGCTTTCATCGCTCCTGAAGTGAAGCGTTTCCTTGACCAACAAATCACTCAACCCTCGAAGTCCCCATGGAGAACGCAAGTGCTATTCTTGACAAACGAACGACATCATCATCATCATCGACAACATGACATCAGTGTTCAATACCGATGCTTCAATGCGGTACAACCAGGACTTATTTGAAAGCCTTATTGTGAAGAAAAGAGTAAAGGCGGATGGTAAAGGGACTTAGTGCTAGCTTACCACAATCATTCCGAGGTGCCTACACCTCCAGACATTCACTCAAGCAATCTGGAGAGAAACTGACAACAAGAACGCCACTGACATCGGTTGGCAGCCATATCTTGTAGTGTCTCTAACCAGGCAGTGAGGATCACAAGAAGGAGGTTGATCTGTTTGTTTGTCGTGTCTGCTTGCGCCCCAACTGACTCTAGTTCTGATACAATCAAAGACAAGTTTATGACGCCCTAAATTTTCTTTGCGGCGAGCTAAAAGCTCAGATACATTGGTGGTTGCCGGAGATCTGGATGCACAAGTGGGTAGGCTTATCGTTCAGCTGTAATATCCAGTCGTGGCCTAGCTGCTGTGCCACCCGAAGGAAGCACGAGGGCTGAGAAACTGCCAGATAGCGTAGGCCTAGGCACGAGAAGTCGAAATACAGAGGTAGGCTTAGCGCATCTGAGACTCAGTTAGGTGGACAACGAGGTCTGGACTCGGTACGTACGGACAATGATGTACGGTTGCTTCAGCTGTGTGCTGATAGCGGGTTGTTTTTATGCAGTGCAAACTTTCGAAATAGCCGAAGTCGTCTGACCGCAAGGTATTCTCCAACGGCGCATCGGCTACGAACTCGAATTGACCACAATGCCGCCAGCTACCGATGGCGCGGATCAATAACTGATTGCCCCTCATTTTGAAACATTTGTGGGTTCTGACCACGCGGTCGTCTGCATTCGCCTCTTCATCCGTTTTCTAGTGTTGCGTAAGGTGCAAGCAGATAGCTTGGCAATTGAAGGGCTGGCAGATTCGGATGTTTGACAAATTTACCTGAATCATCCTCTTAGATTCTTTTCACTACTCCTTCTCTACTACTACTCCTTCTACTACTACTGGACAATCACATTTTAATTCATACTGGAACGAGATAATCACCTCCTTGCTGGGAACCCTGCGTATGACAAGGAGCCACCAGACACACCCAAGCACTGGATATCAGACCAAACAGTGGCACTGCCTAAATCTCGGGGACATATACCACCCGGTCCAGAACACAACCGGACTCGACGAATTAACGGACTTCAAGTGAAATTGAGCGTGCCAGCCGACCGTGAAACAAACGACAAGGTGCCCATATGTGCCGATCATTTCACTGGATTTAACGCCGTTTTAGACTCTCACCAATATCCGTTACAGGTACCAGATCTGTTCACCGAGCTCAATGGTGGAAGATGATTCGCAAAGCTGGATCCCGCTGATGCTTACCTTCAAACAGAACTCTGATGACTCCAAAGAACTTCTCACAACTAACACACATCGCGGTTTGTATCAATTTAACCGTCTGCCATTTTGGGTAAAATCTGCACCAGCAACATTCCAACAAACAATGAATGCCATGCTAAACGGTTTTTCAAGAGTTGCTGCTCACTTAGACGACATCATTCTCACGACTTCTAGTCAAGAACTGTTGCATCGCTTGCATTGTGTACTTGAACGAATTCAACATGGTTTTCGTCTATATGCAGAAAAATGTGCATTTTTTCTCACCTCCATCAAATATCTTGGATTTATTTTCGATGATTACGTTCGTCATCCGGACCCAGAAAATATTCCTGACATACAAGAAAGGCGAAAGACGGATTCAGCAACCTTGTGCTCCAAAAGCTTCCGTACACAAAGCAGTGTCCGGTAGGGATGCTCACTCTCTCCATTCCTTTTTAAATTCGTGATCGATGAAATAATGAGACGAACGCTGGAGGGGCTCCAAAACTCTGGTGTTCAAATAGCCTGTGAAGAAAACCTTGTCGATCTGGAATATGCAGACGACATCGTTCTCATATTCGAAGAGCAGGAGAAGGCGCAAGTATTCTTGGATGAACTGACCAAAGTCATCCCGTCCTTTGGTATGCACTTTGCAGCTACAAAGTGTAAGGTCATGCTTGTGGACGTGCAGTCACTGAACACGCCACTTACAATCCAGGGAGAGGCACTGGAAGTTGTGGAGCGTTTTACGTATCCTGGAAGTTGTATTAGTTCCGACTGTAGTGTGACAGATGAGGTGCATGCACGAATCTGCAAGGCTCGGGCCGCGTTTGCTAACTTGAGACACCTATGGTGTCAGAAAGTTCATCCCTGAATCTGAAGGGACGTGTGTATCAAGCAACAGTATGGGCTATTTTGTTGTACGGCTGTGAGACGTGGTCTATTCGAGCAGCGGAACTGAGACGGCTTCAAGAGTTCAATAATTGTTACCTCAGAACGATAGATGGTGTCGGCGAATCCGTAACGAAGCAGTTAGAAAGCGTGTTTTCGGTTGTGTAACGGGTACTTTCATTGAAGAATGTGTTCAGCACCAGAAGCTGCGTTGGTTGGGACATGTGTTGCGCATGCTGAACCATCGTTTGCCGAAGAGAGCGCTGTTTTCCATGCCCAATTCGGAGTGGCGTAAACAGAGAGGTGGCCAACCTTTGACTTGGCACCCACGCCTGGGTGCTGTGGGTGCTACTCGCCTTCCAGGATGGGGATCGCGTGATTCTCACCGTGCCTGGTTGGAGACACTACAAGATATGGCTGCTAACCGATGTCAGTGGCTTTCTTGTTGTCAGTTTCTCTTCAGATTGCCTGGATTTATGGAGGTGTAGGCACCTCGGAATGATTGTGGTAAGCTAGCACTAAATCCCTTCCCCGTCCACTCGTTGTTGAACACTGATGTCATGCTGTCGATGATGATAAACCTTGTGCTCCTTCCTCGCATTAGAGCTCGTTTTTGCCAGCCATTCATCGTGTTCGTGAATCACTAAATCATCTTTTAAAGACGGATATGCCTTGGAACTGATCGTATCAGTGCCAGTCCACTTTTAACAAAGTAAAGTCACTTCTCAGTCACCTCTCACGTTCTCTCCGACAGAAACGAAGAAGCAATTGTCCACGCAGCCGAGAGCAATCATGGTCATATGGAAAAAAAATCTTCAGCAATAATCTTCGCCATCAGCCACAAAATGCTCTACGGACGTCATTTTACGCTCCTTAGTGACCATAAACCCCCTTCTCGGCGTCTTCGGATCGAAGAAAGGCGTACCTGTTTACATAGCTACTGTCTGCAACTTTGGGCTACAATGCTTCTGGGCTACGACTTCTCCATCAAGTACCAGTCTATTGATGCTATTGGCCAAGCTGATGCATTATCAAGACCCATGGATTCCCAACGTCAACAGACCGAGGATGTTGTTGTTGCCACAATAACGGTGGAACCAGAAACTAACGCAGTGTCTGTTACTACAATCCGTACACTTCCAGTTATTTCTGCCATGGTCCACGACGCCACTGCTCCTAATCCGTTACTGCAGAAGGTGCTCCATTTTCACCGCACACAAAAGCCTGCAGTATGTTCCGATAAACAAATTCAACTGTTCTACCAACATGGATTCTCACTTTCCGAGGCTGACGGTTAATTGCGGTGGAGTGTCAATTAACATAGGACCTTTTGGAGTTGACAGTGGGATGGAACCAGATACTTTGTTCGGCTTGTGTCAAGGTTGTATGGCACATGATGCAGGTGGCAGCAGAGTCAGCAAACTACCCCAAGTGGTGAAAAAATGATTAAGCGAAGTCAGCTGAAGGAACGAGGAAATGACCACTACAAGCTCTTGGTAGTTGGATTAGCTCTGACGGAAATATGTTTGATGAAGTCAATGCAAGAATCTCAAAGGCTCGAATCACGTATGCTAATTTGCGTCACTTGTGGCGTCAAAAAGGCATCTCACTGGATCTTAAGGGTCGTGTGTACCAGGCTACAGTAAGGGCTGTGTTGTTGTATGGGTGCGAGACATGGCCTCTTCGGGTAGATGATGTGAGGCGTCTTCAGGTTTTCGACCACCGATGCCTCAGAAACGTTGCTCGTTTTGGATGGCGTCAACGGGTTAGCGACGAGGTGATCCGAAAATGGGTATGTGGTTGTGCAGAAGGTACTTCATTCGCGGATAACATCCAGCAACATCAACTTCAGTGCTTGCTCACGTGCTACACATGCCGAAACACGGTCTAAGGAAACGAGTGTTGTTCTGTGCCTCCTCCAAAATGGCGCGAACTGCGAGGTGGACAACGTATGACTTGACAGAAGGGTTAGAACAAGGTTACGGGGAGTTTGAGTGTTGCTGTTGTCATTGTGTGCCTTCCAGGATGGGGTCCTCGTGATCCCACCTGTGTTTGGCTGGAGAAATGATAAGAAGTGGCGTTCTTGCTATCGGTTTGTATCCAGATTGTCTGATTGAGCGGTTGGGGGTGTATGCACCTCAGAATACTTGACATAAGCCAGCACCAGGTCCCATACATCACCCATTCTTTCTTCTCCTTATTTCTACTATAAGGCGCTAAGGGTAAACAACTAGGCTTTTTGGTGGTAAAACAGTAAAGAATCACTGTTATTACCGATGTTTTTGTCTACGATGACGACCTTCCAAATTTTTCCTTCTTGTGAAGGATTTATATACCTCCTTCTCTTGCTTACGTGTCTACGGCAAATTCTCTCATGAGTTCGCCACATCCAGTGTTAGGCAAGGGTACCCTCTGTCGACCTCCCTTTAAGTCCGTAATCGATTCACTGTCTGAGTATTCTTCATCAACCTTTAACATCGTGGAGATCAAAATACTCCCGCGGCGTTTGCTCACAAGCATTATGTTGACGACATTACTATCATTGGATCATACCCTTTAGAAATGCAAATCATTCTAAATAACTTACATAATTGTCGTATGGTTCAGTATGCGCTTGGCGCCTGATTATCGTAAAGTGGTACTGCAAAACTAGGTGGGATCAAACACAAACCCCAAAACTGCAGGTGAAGCCATCGATGTAGTAGATAACTCCCTCTATATGGGAAACTACATAAGTCCTGTCGGTCAGGTGCAAGATCAGATCACTCGCCGAATTGGGAAGGCCATGACAGCGTATAGCAAACCAATTTTGTGGCGCCAATGTGGCATTAACTTGACTGTTAAGAGTAGAATGTGCAATGCGGCGGTCAGACTCGTCAAAATTTATCGACTTGAGACGTGGCTTCCGCGTGTGGGAGACCTTCGGAGACTCTGAGCTTGACCATCAATCCCTGACTGTGGAGGAGACCAGCAATGGTGGAAAATGCCGAACGGTTTCCTGCAAAGTTCATTAAATAGTAGTAATAATAACGATGATTGTTCAGCTGTAGCACACTTCCAGTGCTAGCTGCCATACCACCCGAAGGAAGCACAAGAGCACAGATAATGCCAGGTTACCAAAGCCTTGACAGGACCAGTTGAGATGCAGATGTCGGGCTCGAACGATGGACATTCCGATCCGTACGCTTAACCACTAAGCCATCTCGAACCCGCTAAGTTCACTCTTTTTCTAACCTGACAGATCGGCTAGTCACACTCCACAGGTTACGCTGGTTATGACATAAAAATTGCGTGCGAAAGGACCATTTACCTCGCACATAGCTCTTCGCCCAACCTTGTATCGGATGTAAGCGACCAATGAGTGACCAGTCAATGACCTGTCAACGATGCATGGAAGTCCTCGCCGGTCAAATTAATCGCTTTGATAACAGCCATTTCTCCGAATGGGGACCACGCAATGAGACAGACAAATAATTAGCGATCCTGAGAGATATGGGTATCACGCAGTATAGAATCTATTTTCACTGCACGAGGTTCACTTTCTGCTTAATCGGGCAAACAGATCTATTCGTCGTTATGGCAGATTGGACCATAACGAACTCAGGGATCACATTTCCCGCGCCGATCAGCGATATGGGATGCTGTAATGTGCACATTGATCTGGGCAGCGGATTCATCTCCAGAGGCATACGGCCAAACCGGAAAACACGGTTATTTGACGGTTATTTTTGTGCAAATAACCACCTGTTAACCATAAAAGGCAGTTATTTGACGGTTACATAACCGTCGTATAACCGGAAAACTTGGTTATTTTGGACTGCGTGTGCTGCTAGGGTAGGGTTTCGAATTTCGAACGAGTCTACGTTCGACCACCCAGTTTGTGTCGCGTCAGCAATCTGTCCAGATAGCCGCTTCTGCTATACTTCTTTGGCGACCGAGTCCTGCAGACCATAACTACCGTGGCGCTGAATGGAATTATTAGCTGCTGGAAAGTGCGTTGATGCACAACCGTGCTTATGATCTTCTTATGGTCCTTCTTTGTCTTCTATCCACAAAAATTATTATGAACCCTTGCCTTCGGAGAACTGCTGTCCACTGGTGCTTCCACAGCCTGTGTACTACACATAATGTGACTCTATAAACGTGTTCCTCTTAAGAAGAAAGACTGTTCAAATTAAAAATCGCCGTCTGAAGTTGTGGTCACTCTGAGTGGTCGGTTGGTTCGGCTCGAAAGGCACGTTCGCGCTGAAAATTTGTAGTTGATACAAACATAATGGTGATCAGTATACAGCTGTAGGAAACAACCACCAGCATAAGTTCTGGGAGCATCTAGCCAAAATCTCCCGCTGTCCGAACATCACACCGATTGGACAAGTACATCGCAAGCAGGCTGCGAGAGGGTAAAGGAACCCTGATTGTTCAGAATGTCAGCCAATCATGGCCGAGGATGTGCTGCCTCTAGGTCTCTCCTGAATACTCTGGTGCAGTCTTGTGGAAAGTGCGGTTGTTACTCTATAAATGAATTTGTAATATTTTTCGTATTCACAAAAAGGCTTATCAGGCTACGGTGCTCTTTGGCGTACCACAGTGAACGGTACAGTGAGCCAAGAACCAACCTAGGCATATTCGTCTGCAGTATACAACAGCACCTAAATGGCCCTCAAACCTATCTATCCATAGGGACTAGACATTCAAACTGACGCCCAGATTAGTGGTTCCCGTACATTTCTGGAACAGCATCGGTAGAATTATCCACTCCTTTGATTTCACCACCGCTCGAGGTGGCGATATTTTTCCCAAGTTCCCGGGTGGGTTGTTTTTTTCGTTCAGCGACTGTCGTTCACCTCAAAGGCACAAGTGGCAAAGTGGTGTACTACTATCCTTTATGTTCTCAGTGGGGGGCAGTATGCTTGCCAGCGCGAAGATTCGCGTAAATGACTCTCTAATAGTGCTACGAACTGAGTTCTAGAAGGAGCGCGGACAACCGTCGGAGGAAGGTCATTCCACCCAGCTACTACCCGAAGGGAGAAAATTTTTGCTGCATGAATGTGTGCGCTCTGAGCTTGAAAATCTTCTTACAATTTCCCCGCCATGTGTTTATTGGGTCAGTGATGAAAACCTGTTGACCAAGCTTTGTTCAGACCCAAGTCCCCTCGGAGGCGACGGTGCTTCAGGGGAAAGAGATCAAGCATCGCGAGGTTTGAGACCGGCACCTCATTGGACACGCAAAATGAGGGTTACGTCTTTCGAGCACCCTCGGTAGACAACTTGGTTGGCCTATTGAGGAAGCGCTCCGACGAAGGCCTCATAGATTATTTGGAAGTCCATGCGAATAATACGGGAGAAGGTGCGCCAAATCATCCGTAAATTGCCGAATGCCTTTCGGGCCGATTTCTCACGGTGTAGTGAGAAGGACAATTTTGAGTAGAGCCATATACCCAAATCCTTTTTGGCTTCTATCCTCATGATGTTTTCTGATCCCTTCTCACCATGCACGACGAAGGCATTCGCTGAGTCTCCTCCAAATGGCATGTGGAGGCACTTTTCTTAATTCAGAGGAAGGTGCCAGTCCAACGACCACTGCTTTGCAACGTCTACATCCATTTGGAGGGCACTGGCATTGAAAATCCGGGATTTCAAGTCGTCCGCAAAACGTAGACACGGATTGCAAGAACATCTGGAAGGTCGTTGACGTATAACAAAAGCAGCAGCAGTGAACCTAAAACAGAGCCTTGAGGAACTCCAATGGAGATCGACACTGGAGAAGAGTAGGTAGAATCTACCTTCACTCGGAATGATCCCTCTGATTGAAACGTCTTAATCCAGTGAAGGAGTTTCCCTTGAATACTGTTGGACTCGAGTTTGTGGAGCAGCGGGACGTGTGTTACCCGATCAAATGCTTTCGAGAACTCAAAGACGCGGCATCTACTATGAGTTCCTCGTCCTTGGCTTAGGTCAAGCTGTCCATAAATACGACCGTATTTGTCACGCAAGAACGGTTTGGGAGAAATCCGTATTGAGCTGAAGATATCAAGTTGTTGGAAGTAACGTGATCTAAGATAACTCGCATCAGAATTCGTTCCATCCCCTTGCACGACACGCTAGTGAGGCTGCCAGGCGATCGTCAGTCACCACTTTTGTAGATTGGCGTGACAATCGTTTTCTTCAAAGCAGAGGGAAGGGGCCCTCGTCAAGCGAATGACGAAACACCAGGTGGAAATGATTTACCGGTGTAGACGACATTTCCTTCAGGATCTTTTGATGGGCTCTAACGTACAGAATGGATTGATCTTGTGCAAGAGTTGACGAATATCCTCCATCGTGAAGACCAAGCAGATTAGATGGTGTTCGTATTTAAGCTTTGACAAGGCTGGATTTGACGGGGACATTGGGGCTATATATAGACCTACACCGTGTTTTCTGTAACACTCAAACACTGTTGGGTCACTCGTGGCTTCTCCTGTTCCCCGAGGAGAACGCGGAGGGCTTATTTCTGTACCGATATCACGTATTTGAACACTATATTTGTTTTTCCGGGCGGGGCTCAGAATGGTGATTTGTTTTCGTTTGCCCCATTGCCAGATTTCTGAACTACAGTGGTTAGGCATTTTACGAAATACCAGCTCATCTTCTGCATCTCCTGAAGTCAAATTTTGAAAAAGTTGGGACCTCCTCTCCAAAAACTCCACACCCTTTTAAGCAGTCTGCGGCTCATCCAACTGCGTGCTGTTTCTCTTAGGCCCAACATCGCGCCAGCCCCGTGAACTTTCTCAACCATGGTCCTATATAAGCCTTCCACTGAAGCTGGTACCAGTTTGACTTGTTCAAGAAAATTGCGAATTCCTGATAAGTCTGCACGGCGGAAGTCTCGAAACCACGTTTGAGGTTCGGGTTTTCTGGCCCAATAGCAGATGAAATCAAAGGTCAGCACGCGGTGTTCGATATGTGTTTAGAGGCCAACCATCCCTAATAAACAACCATCACATCATTTGGACGGATGTGTCACGTGTAGGACACAGGCCAAACGAAGACATGCCCTGATTGGTCAGAATGCCAGCCAATCCGGGCCGAGTATCCTTGACTGGACGCTTCTCGCTCCTTCACGATACCTCAGCACGACCTTGTAGAACACTCTGTGACTACCCTATAAATACAGTTGTAATAATTTTTCCTTGCCTCCATGAAGGGCTGTGTAGAGCCGCTGTACCTTTTGATATGTCATAGTGGGCAGAGCAGGAAGCCAAGGGACCGATACAGAATTGCACCATCGTTCAGCAAGTTACAGCACCATGTCTCAGTGGAGCGTTAATTATCACCTGATCAGTGGAGTGTCTTCCATTCCAGAAGGAATGGTAGCTGACTTGCGCGGCATCTGGTGAATGCAACGACAAGTTTAGTCCAGGCGCTCTGCTGAACAACTTAAATCAGGGCAGCTGCAAAAGGTCCGCCTGATCCGACGCGCTGAAATTTTAACCAGGAGGCCTTTTGAGCGTTGAAGTTACCTAACGGCAGGAGATAAGTGAAGTTGTAACTGGTAGAGAGTTGCTCAAGTGTCCATATGAGGAGTCGGTCATCTTAAGTAAGACTCGAGGGGCTACGGTAGACCACATCGAGGAGGAGAAAATCGGACACACGCGCGGCGGGATTTAGATCCATAGTGCATTGCACAACGGTGCAGGATGATCGGGATGGACAGGGCCGCATGTAAATACAATGCAACCCCACTAGCCGTCTCACGTTTTGAGTCAGCTCGAAAATCAGAGTAACCGTCTATCGAGATCTCCGATTCAGAGACATCTGGTGTGAGCCACGTCACCTTGAGTGCGACGATGGGTGGTTGTTCAGGGCAAACTGGCTGTTTAATATCGTAAAGTTTGTTGAAAAGGCTGAGACCGTTTGCGGACAAGTATTTCAACACTGTCTCTGCTGCCTTCGAGGGTAAGAAGCCGGGAGTTGTGTGAACACGGAGGTTAGCAGACTTAATAGTTGTACGTCGGGTTTGAGTGTAAGGCTCCAGGGGAGACTCTGAGGCATTCTCGTGGGCTTCCTGTCTTATTGGTTTCGAAGGAGGCTTTTTATTTGCAGGTTTTTTCGCCCCTTGGAAGCCCGGTTTGCTCTTGCCTTTAAGCTTTGGGGGACGGAGGTTTTCCTCGTGGGCGAAAATTTCGCCCACTTGCTAGCAGCTCTTTCAACACCGCCTTTTAGACGAGATTTGTTGTTGGTCAAAGATTTGGGGCAAACTTTCGTCTTTCTGGTTTCTTGGGCTTCTTAGAGTGGTCTGATCTGGAAGATGTTTCAGTGAGGCCCTGAGCGCTGGGTGGCGGCACTAAGAAGCAATTCTTTTGGTGGCGCTACCATGAGGCTCGTTTTCGCGGAGGATTGTATCTTTAAGCCAGCCAGCAGTTTTCTGAGTTGGCGAACCCTATGATGATAGTTTAGCTGCAGTCACCTTTCTTCCGCGTTTGTGTGGGCACGCGATCCACCAGAAATCAGCGTGGGCAACTGGATGTATGAGGGATTTCCCGGTTCGCTGCGATCATGGTCATGGCTTTTGCTATCGGGGTCCCAGCCGACGACTGTGTTCACAAGCAGTGAGGTCACTTTTGACGCCCTTGAGCTGGAGGTCTGCAGTTTCACATACTCAGTGGTCAAACAGTTGTCGCAGCATTTCCCAATATCGAGGTCAAACGGCTGTGGTTAATTTTTTGGTGGGTGTAGCGACCCAGTCACCCACATACTTGACTGTTCAACTCACAGTCGCTCACTGGATCGCGAGGCTTGTTTTTTCTCATACGCACAAACACGTCGCATTAAGCTGACTCATCTGTATCGCACAAACGCTTGAAAATTTCTCCCGCCCAATCTCCCTGAACTCAACCGCGTAAATTCAAATGTCCCGCCTAATCCTGCCTTCTATTCGTTGACATTTTCTTATTATTTCGTCACCCCATCTCTATCCCATCCATAAAAACATTGCGTTGCACAAACTACGAACATGTTCTTGGTTCCTAAAATGAACCGTATTATCGCTTGTTTAAATGAATATTCTGGGCACTTTTCGAACTGGTTTCTCACGCTTGATACTTGTCTCCGTGTTTGTCGTGGGTCTAACTGTCGGTCGATAACTGTCAAGGTTTGTTGTACATTAATTGATTTATTGATATTTTGCTATACAGTTGGGCTCCGCTACCTGCCTTCCGCATATATAACTCAGTCCAGCTCGGAAGCTGTGAATTTGGTGAGGAGTTCTGAGGTGGTTGGATAGAAACCGCTGCCCGAAGACGCGGCCGGTTGCGTCTTCATGATTTCGGGATCACAAGGGTTTATATGATTACAATCGCTTTGCCATGAGTTTGTGCTCGGCTGAACTGGCGTCAAGCAGAAGACTGTTTTGCGCCTCTACCACGGAACTGCTGTGATCCAGCTTTCGCGCCTATAGAGGAGGGTACTTAGATAGACGCCTTATCGTTGGATAGGACTTTTGAATGCTGCCAGCCCGCTCCAAGTTCTTCTGCACTGCAGATTGGGAGGAAAGGGTCACTGGAAGCCCAAGTATCCGCTTGCCCCCTTCTCGCGTAAACAATCCGCGTGAAGCGATTGGTGGTCATGTTAAGCGGAGACATTACCAAAGAGCGAATGTGCAAGCTCCGTTGGCGTGATTTTTCCTTTTGACACAGTTTCCCGGAAAGTTACGTCCCAGATGATACGAATATAGTGATTTCTTCGTAGCCACAGACTTGTGAGAGTATGAAGAGCTCTTTAAAATTTTCCTCACATAAAGTATGGTAAAAAGGCAACGCCCGCTTCCTGCATGCATTTGAGCCAATGACCGGGGAGATAAATGGAAAAATGATAGATCTTCAAAATCCTATTGTCTAAATATTTGGTGACAAAAGCGTTGTCAGTCCGGAATATATAGACCAAACCGTTTTAGTCTTCGGTAGGATAAAAAGTCACTTTTCTATGGATGACCTTCAGAAATCGTCTGTCAAGGGGGCTCACTAGAGTGAAACAGCCTAGTCAACGACAGAAGATACACATGAGCTCCGAAGTTGACCATATCACGGTGCTTTTTACGACCGATTTCTGTCAGAGCAAATTTTGTTTAGGCTTCAGCAAAGGACGGATTCGCAAACGACGGTATGAAGGTACGGTTTTAAAAGTCAAAGTTAAACCAAGCACAAAATTGCGCCACTTAGCTGATGCAGAGATCAGCATAATGACATTTTGAATTCTCGTCTCCCGTGTAGTTTCCTTGAAGACCAACTAAACCACCAGGAAAATTAAAAAGGACGTCTGTACCGGGACACTTATACCGATGAGTTGTCAGAAAGTCTCAGGCTGGAAAGTAGCCCTAATTTGGAGTACTGGAACCGCTGGAATAAAACAGAGCGGGGAAGTTTGCTCCTTTTGGCTTCCAGTAGGGCAGCCAAAACCCAGCAGCACATTCTGCTGTTACTGATGGTCAGTGAATCTATAATTCGTGTTCTCCTCCGACTCCAAAACATGTATACGATGCGTGGAGTCAATGAGGTCATCGTTTGGGAAACTAACCTGTTCCAAACCTGAGAAGTCGGACGATCGACAAGCGGTTAGCACTTAAAAACGATAAGCAGATGATCTTCAACTTGGTGCTGCTAGAAAACTGAAGATAGAGTAATCTTCATTATAAACAGAGATAGAAATATTAGACAGCTTCATGGTTCCACACTTGCCTAAAGCACGTGAACAAAACTGGGGGCACCAAAGAATAAAATGAACGAACTCCGGGAAGAACAAACAAATGGACTCAGATTAGCCTTACAAGATGTCAATCTCACCATGACCTACAACCAAGCTGAGTTGGTTGTGAGAATGGCAGGTGACACACTGGTGTTGCTGTCGGGCATCGCCAATAGGACTTATTGCACCCTCACCTATCAGAATCACCGAGGTGGACGTGCATATAAAAAGCACCTACGGAGGTGCCTCGGCCTCACCAACAATCTTACAGCAATGAGACGGTTAGTAAGAGATAAGCATCCTTTCCTTGTTGCTCGAACGAGAGTTGACTCACCCCCGGCGTCCCAAACGTGAAACTAGCAGTGGTTGGATACTCTAAGTCCAGCCGGGAAACTGCTGGCAGTAGCACTGTGTATCATAACCTAGGACCCTCAGTGATATCTGCTGGATAAATACGCCTACCTCATTCGAAATCTTCTGGCTCCTGTGAGTTTAACAGAATGCTTCTTGGAGTTCACCAATAATTGACCGGTCATTTTCGACTCACCATTACACAGAACTGTTGCTAGTGCGATACATTGACGTCCATGGTGCTTCCAAGATCATGTCACCAAATTGGAACCGGTAGAAATTTTAGAGTACCACTGACTCGGGCACAAATTTAGGACACCCAAACGATTGGGCGCACTTCCTCCCGCGTCATTTGTGTGTGTTTTCGGATACCCCACAAAGTCTATGCCGGACAGATTCTTGCGTGGGGCAACCAGGTGGTCTACTGGAGTCTCCAGAGAAACATAGCCCTAAACTAATCCTACTAACGTGTTGCAACGAACATGGTCACTGGCCTGAAATCCACTTGGTTAAAAATAGCCTCTCAATATATCTTATCTCCGCGACCCAGACTGCCGTCACCTACTAGGTTATTTGATGCTTAAGTACGCCCTGTTTGAGGTGGGTTTAAACGAAATGATCATTATGACTGATCTCTCTGCTACAAATGTAGGACGTAGTGACTGGGTTTTGTATATAAGATCACATGTTTCTACTAGACGTTCATTCTGGTCTCAGGTGATTAGCATAGAGTAGAATTCTCTGGGCGGATTGCGGATGATTTTTGACGTGCGTCCTTGCTTTGGCAAGCTTTCCATCTAGCGTTGAAAACCCAAAAAGGAGTGATACACTCCGCTATCGCTCGCTCTTTTCGGGTTGATGAACAATGCGGAGCAACAAACTCAGACCAGGATGAGGAATGTCTGGCGAGGTCCAAATTCTGGGTATTGGTCCGCTAATTAATGGACCAAGCAGTTATCAATAAAGGGAGCCGAACCCAACTTATTTCTAACCAAAAAGCCAGCTTGTGAACCAAGTGGTAGTCAGAGTCTCAATCAATCCCAAAGTCTCTTTTTCACTTGTGTTTAAGGCAACAAAATCTAATCTGCGGACCCTCATTTTAGATCTTTACCAACCGAGTTTTCCAAATTTTTCGGCCCCCCCTTGCTGCTGCTTTGAGACAATCACTTTGGCAGCAGTCGAGGCAGACAACCCTCATTCCTAGGATTTCACTACTCCATCAAGCCTAGCAGAAGTTACAAGAAGCATCTTATAACTTTTAGACGATAGGCTGCAACCCTTTTAGGAGAGGGCCTGCGATGCCCCTAGCCACGATGTGTTAGTTTGAAAAATGCGGAACAGGTGCACTGCAGAAATCAACGACTTCCGCGATCATTATTCATGCCAGATGCGGCATTTTCAAAGGCAAATAGAGAATGTATGGTACGATTACGTGTGACACCACCGGAGGAACGAACCTAATTCCTTCTGCTCTAGAAGTAATTCCACACCCTTATATGGATAAAGCCTTTGGAGCATGTGACATCAAATTACTAATTTCTGACATCATCTCCAAGCAACTAGCTTTCCCACGACCAGTGAATGATGAACGTCTCACGGATAAACAGCTAGCACAAGAAAGCACCTGATATATCAGGTTTGAAGTGAAAAAACTCAACGTCACGGTAGTTTATTGCATTCACCACCGATCGTCAAAGAAGTCATTCTGATTATCGGAGAAACCTCTTAACGTTTTCGAGCTATTAGTAGAGCTCGCTACGTTCTATTGATCTAGCAAAAGGCTGCTGTTATGAATATTCTTAAGGGTGTTTCGAAGAAACACCAACTCCACAAAAATGTGTTAGGTTGGTATTATACATATTGACGAAAACAAAGTACGTATATCATTTATTGGGTTAAATCTGTCCCCGTGATACGCAGTCATAAGGGATTTTGGACAGTCTCTAGAGGAGGGGCTAAAAGTAATCTAGCTACCTTGCGGTCTTCCACGAATACCGCCCAAAACCATCGCCAGAAAACTGAACTGAGCGAATACGTCCCTAAAACCTGAAAATGATCCTTTCATGAAAGGACTTCTGAGGATTTCAGGATGCTGAATATCTTATACGTTAGACAGTCCCTACGGTTCGACAACCGCTACTAGTGTTCCGATGGGCTATTATTGTACGGAACTTATAATCAAACACCCCGAAGATGGGTGACGGTGATTGGCCCACGGACATTGGAAAGCAACTGGATCGCCTAATCTCTGCCCTTTAAACCACAGGCATCTGCGCATTTTTCAGACATGGTTTGGCCGCATTTAACCGCTACCCCGAAAAAAGCAGTTATTGACATAAAAGATGATACTTTAAGTCAATGACGGGAAGATTCCTACAAAACACCTTCTCTAGTTGTGAGTTTTGAAAGCGTGGAAAAACTTACCTCAGAGTTTTGACACCGGTAATTTTGAGATATATAGTTTTTGGTCTATTTGGATGCTTATTTGCATGGGCCTTTCATTCGGCACTGCTTTATTAGCATCAAATCATCGAGAGTTGGTGACTAACCCAACTTTTCACGTCCGACTTCCAGACGAAACCTGGTGAAACTGACAACTCTTCCCCTCTGATTCTTCCTCGACTTTGAGCCGTCACTTCGCTCTGGTGATTATGCTTTTTTTCGCAATGATTTTTCAAACCGGACTATTTGTAACTCAGTACATTGGAGTGAAACTTCACCTGAAAAGCCATAGTAGAGGGGCACGGCGAATAACGAGTGGCTGTGGAGGTGGCATACGGGCCAAAGCTCGCTGCCTTCTGCAATAGGAGTGCGGTACAGTAAGTCGTCTCATTTGACAAAAGCTTCAGCTTTGGTTACAAAAATGAATTAGCCCCCTCGTTAGGTATCGACCTTCCTTGTTGTGAGAAGCAGTATTGTAAGATCCGGGCGGTTATGGATCTCACAAGACGATTGCGGCTATTGGATTATACGCAGTTTGTAGTCAGTAGATAGTAAGAGCAGACAGACTTGGGTAGCGGACAATGCACTGGGGACTGACAGGAAGTGGTTCTACAGACAAGTGAGTTAGTAAGCGTCATGGATTGAACGAATGTACAATCAGTAATGACGCAATCAACGGGAGCGGAAAATAGTCGCTGAGGCAGCAGGAATTTCTAGAATCAACAACAAGTGAGCACTAAACAATGTGCAAACATGCATATACGGGCAGTCTGACAGTGTAAGTTGGCCGTATAGGGAGATAACGACACCGAAAGTCAGTCCGTTTCGGATGCGAGGGACTGCCCTTCGGTTGGCAGCACAGAGCGTCAGCTCGTGTCACGTGAGAAGCCAGACTGCCCGGTTTCGTCCGTTGAAAACACATCTCGCCAAAGGCTGTCTGGCAGATGCGGTAAGTGGGTACTACAAAATAATAAACCATTCCGGTTATCAGGTTGGTGTAGTGGATGGCGTGTTTGACTACCGTCGGGGAAATCTGGGTTTGATACCCGGTCGTCAGCTTTTCCGTCGAAGTGGACGCTCGAAAATAGGTACAACCGACGCGAACTTGTAAGCAAAGAAGGAGAGCAGCAACTATTTATATCGGTTACTGAAGAACAACGGACCTTAAGTAGGAACGGAACAGGGGGAAAAACGGGCAGCAACGAAACAAACGGCGTCATAATAAACGGGCATATATCGAATTACTCATGAGTAGTCAGAAAACAAGGTAAGCTACCGCTGTTCACCGTTGTTTCACAGGGGGATCGACAAGTATTATCGACCACAATACAGTAAACCTGCATAATCGACTGGACAGAACTTTTGCTTGGCACTCAACTCAGATGGAGTTTGTCAATGGATCAATACGAGAATTCCATTTACGCCAAAGTCCTTGCAAAAGATTGCAAATTATCCTTTCTGCTCTCGGATATGGGATGGGTTCACCAAATAATCTTCCAGCTGTAGCATCCTTTCAGTGCCTAACTGCCATGTCACCCGAGAGAAGCACGATGGCTGGAATACTGCCAGTGTGCCTAAGCCTAGATGGGAGAAGTCGAGATGCAGAGGTCAGGTTGGAACTACGGACCTTCGCTCTCTAACCATTGAGCCATCTCACCCCACACAATCGTGGAGCGCCGAAAACATTTTATACACCAAGAGTGATCAAGGTAATGATAAACTAAGCCAAGAAGCTTTTACACAGCAAGCAACATTTTCCAGTTCTTCGTGAATTCACCGCATTGTTGAATCGTGCTAAGGCATGATGTTTACGTGTACTCAACTGCAAGTGAAAAATTACCATAGTACACATCCGACATACACGTACGAAGTGTTATTTATGTCCAGTCCTACAACAGACCACCAGTAGCTCCGCGACTAAACAAAGTGCGATAGTCCCAGCGTATACCGAAACAGATCGGTGACATCGGGATGAATGAGCATGATACACTCTAGGAGAGGAGAGAATGTGACGTCCGATGTTGCCACCTGGTATCGTATTGACCGCACGTCTGATGCCTATTCGGTCAGTGGCTATGGCCTGGCCTGAATAAGGCCAAACCATGTGGCCCGCTCACATAAAGTGATCAGCGAGTTCAAGAAACGCCTATTAGTCCTAATTACTGCGTGTGCTACGTGTCGGTTGTATGTCATGCGTCCACGGATTGGAACGCCCACGTAGGAACGGTACTGCCCTCTGCATGATCCCTCTGAGTACACTGAGTTTCTCGAACGTGCATGAACTACCTGTTCCACATGATGCACAGGCACACTGGTTAGTGAGACAAGCAAACTAAATTAGAGAATTGTCCAAAGATGGCCAGAATGAACTAATCTAGAGGCGAAATGAACTACACAACGAAGCCTGGTACCAATGAGTCGGCATTGGCGATGAGAGGCGAACAGTCGCCCCTCACAAATGATGCTGTTTGTTGTAAGAGAAGCACGCTGGAATACTGCCAGTGTGCCTAAGCCTAGATGGGAGAAGTCGAGATGCAGAGGTCAGGTTGGAACTACGGACCTTCGCTCTCTAACCATTGAGCCATCTCACCCCACACAATCGTGGAGCGCCGAAAACTTTTTATACACCAAGAGTGATCAAGGTAATGATAAACTAAGCCAAGAAGCTTTTACACAGCAAGCAACATTTTCCAGTTCTTCGTGAATTCACCGCATTGTTGAATCGTGCTAAGGCATGATGTTTACGTGTACTCAACTGCAAGTGAAAAATTACCATAGTACACATCCGACATACACGTACGAAGTGTTATTTATGTCCAGTCCTACAACAGACCACCAGTAGCTCCGCGACTAAACAAAGTGCGATAGTCCCAGCGTATACCGAAACAGATCGGTGACATCGGGATGAATGAGCATGATACACTTTAGGAGAGGAGAGAATGTGACGTCCGATGTTGCCACCTGGTATCGTATTGACCGCACGTCTGATGCCTATTCGGTCAGTGGCTATGGCCTGGCCTGAATAAGGCCAAACCATGTGGCCCGCTCACATAAAGTGATCAGCGAGTTCAAGAAACGCCTATTAGTCCTAATTACTGCGTGTGCTACGTGTCGGTTGTATGTCATGCGTCCACGGATTGGAACGCCCACGTAGGAACGGTACTGCCCTCTGCATGATCCCTCTGAGTACACTGAGTTTCTCGAACGTGCATGAACTACCTGTTCCACATGATGCACAGGCACACTGGTTAGTGAGACAAGCAAACTAAATTAGAGAATTGTCCAAAGATGGCCAGAATGAACTAATCTAGAGGCGAAATGAACTACACAACGAAGCCTGGTACCAATGAGTCGGCACTGGCGATGAGAGGCGAACAGTCGCCCCTCACAAATGATGTTGTTTGTTGTACTACCGAAAAATTCAGGCACTGGAGACAGAAAATTCATACATAACAAACAGCATATTTTACAAATCTGTAGGGGGCAAGTGGACCTTCCGTTTTGTAATCCGATTTTTGATTGTTGGGGTTTTCTTTTTCGTAAAAGCCGTCTCTTTTGCTTTGGCTAAGGTGATGTCACGGCGCTCAATATCCATTCATACCTATCTAGCAATGAATACAGAATAAAGGACGCATTTGGGAGGGTCCCAAGTGCCTTGTTGTACTGAAACACGAGCCTCAGAGATCAAAACAACTCCATTCAGAAAGTTGCTTGTTGTTTTTCAGGCTCAGTTATTCCCTGCGTTCCCGACTTTCTCAGTTTTCGCCGGTGATATTTCTCTGGTAGTTGTTGATTACATCTTGTTCTGATTGTCGCATCAGAAGTACCCACTCTAAAAAATGACTATATCCTATCCTTTCATCATTACTTACGACTTAAATTCGAGAGAATTTCGGTGCTGTGATGAGCGGTACTCCTGCTCTTTCAAGTAATAATGAGTTTTTTAGATGGTGTCCGAACAAAACTTTATATCTGAAGAACATACTACATGCGAAGTAACTGAAGTTTCCAATCCGAGAAGATCCGAAAGATTACGATCAAGACCACCACTGAACTATAGACTTCCACACGCTCATTCAAGGTGTTGCGGGTCCAATTGATACCCTATTCATTATTCTCCTGTTTTAATACTCCAAATGCTGTCCATATACGCTGATTAGAATGCACACGTGCAACTCGATACGCTGTGCTTAATTCTGAATTTCTAGTTCGTTTTGTTATACTCATATACGTGCGGAACTCACTTCTCACAGGTGCACCATTGAAATATAAAGTCAGTGCACATGAGATGCCGGGAACGGCGAGAAAACGGAAGAAACGCTGCATCACATGCCAGAACTAGTTTCTCTCCTCCAGTTTGCAGTACGTCATCAAGGCACCACCAGACTGGACAGAAGGATTTACGGTTTGTCTTTATGCTTGGTATCCTTCTGTCACTCTCAGCTGTTGCTTATGGCTCGTATCACGATAAAATCTAGTTTCGAGCTTCTAAATTTCTAACTTTTCAAACCACGCTCAAATAAATACTGATTCACATGCAGGCATATTACACGCCGAAACCATTAACTCACTGAGTTGAGCACTCCACAAGAAAAGCAACATTCAGTGTTCCTGATTACTGAAGTTGACATAGTCGTACCAGATTTGACAGAATTTTCCTGTGTTTGTTTATTCTTACTCACTGATTCATGCTTTAGATTCCCAGTCTTGTGGAATACACCATCGCAATCATCTGGGTACGATTACTCGGACGCTACGGAAAATGTCAAGTCCGAACGGGGGACGTTTTACTTGACAACAAGAGAGTAGCTTAAAATACCCTTGATTGTCAGAGGTAGACAGAGAGCAGAGCGCTTAAGGTCACGTCTACGAACATCGTCTTTTACCGGTCTTGGTTCTTTACTGTTGGTCAGTTGCGTTCAAACATGGAACATTTTACTTTCACTGCACTACTGGTGGTCACGCAGATCGATATAGCTGTTGAACTAGTTTTGCGTGATTTTCAGTGTTTTCTCACTCTTGTCTGGTCTGTCTTTACTTCACTCTACCAGACAATACTACCTGCCCCATCCTACCCAAAACAGGTGCTCTCTCAGATCTTCCCTCCTGCGAATAGCCAGTCGATAGATGCACGAGCCAGACTGTGGAAGAGTTTGTTCACCCTCCGTCAGGCTTAAAAATGAGTGGCCATATTCCCATCATGGTGTGAACGAGATATCCACAGTATTGTGCTCAGATTTTATCTTGCGTCTGCGAAATATGGATTAACGTGCAAACACCACCGCTAGATCCTCACTCAGAAGAGGGCACTGAGGGGCAGAAAGAATGAAATGTATGGGACACTTTGAGATTAGCCTGTCAGCCTGTCCACTTTCATTCTGTGTTGGTCGAACGAGTGGATTTAGAAGATGCTACATCAACACGATTCTTACATTTTTAGCAACCTAACATCTGGCAACCAATTTTGTGCATTTTTGGGCACGCCGCATGAGGTACTTGTTACATGGGTGTCGATAAAACCCCGAAAAAAAGAAGAAGGATGGTAAGTTAAGAAACGATAAAACAGACAAGTCGGCAGAGAACACCCAACATTGGTTAGTTGTTTTCTGCTTGGTCTCGCCAAGACTTTTTTGCGAAAGCACTAAACAAATCACAACAGTAGACAGGGGCCCCTGTTCATGATTCCCTTTGCCATGCATCCAGCAAGCATGTTTCTGAGTTGGCTGCAACCTACAATTGTGCATGGAATGGTCTCACAGGTATGCCAAACAGGCGAACTACTGTTCATTTGCAGATGAGTATAACAATCGAACCAGTCAGCACAAACTGCGCCCCTCACGTGACTTTGAAGGGAGGCAATGGTGTCATACCAGGTCGGCTGCACATACGAGTTGAGTGCGACCATGCCACCTCGGATGGGAAACTGATTTACCCCTTCAGCGCCTATATGTGGACAGGACGGTCCAGTGACTGTGGACAACAGCTATCTGGACGTACGAGCCTTGTGCGGCGCGGGCAGTTTACTCCAGTTGGCGAACGAAGTCTTTGATACCTAGTTCGTGGGTTTCTCAAGCAATCACTTCTTTTGCACACAAATGTGCGTAGGACTTTTCGAGGCCGATGAAGTTGTTGGCTATATTGTTTATCGGATGAATGTCCAATGGAATGACTGCTCTGGAATTCAGTTGAGTTGACATTCAGAACGTGAAAGCAACTTCCCCCCCACAGACTACATTAGGCATCAAGTCAGTGACAAAAAACCCATTCAGTTGTAGCACCCTTTCGGGGCCCAACTGCCATGCCACCCGAAGGAGGGCTTGGATACGCCCAAGCTACTCAAATCTAGACACGGCAAGTCGAGAAGTGGAGGCTGGGTTCGAACCACGGACCTTCCAGTCAATAAACTCGCGCCAAAACCACTGAGCCATCCCGCTTCTAAGTGACAGCAGACAAGGAGGTAGAAAAATGCGGTAGCATATGGTTCAGAACAAGTTACAGACCGTTACAACGGGCCGTTGATCGCGGTGTGATTATTCAAACTCACCCTCCCCCCTAACAAGCGATACTTCTGGGTGAACAAGTGGTCACAAATGGCAGCCCGTTTGGTGAAACACTTTGATTTTGTTGACGTCAAGGCCGCTTCCATCAGATAGATATTCGGTTGCCTCTGATCCACCACACACCTCCTCAGCTCATCTACCTTGTGGAAATCTGAGCGGACAAGGTTTTGTGGACGGATAAAACCGCTGGCTGACCCGATTAACGGAGTACACGGAAGAAACTGTGGACAAAAATCTATATTTACAAATGGTATACAATGCCGACAGCAATAACAAACGAACATCTATTTACACATGGATAGTGACATGAAAAAATCAGTTAGAACAAATCGTAAAAAACGAAGGATTCCTGGAAAGGAAGGCATAGAGGAAATGGTAAATTACGGACCTGAAACGAGCGCTTTGTGTCAGTTAGAAGAACTCCTTCAATCAGAGAAGCTTGCGATTAAAGAACGGAGGTTGGCTGAACAGTAGAATTAGTACGAGCGCAAAGTATTTCATTATACTACTCAAACCAATTCGATTCTTGGCGGAACATACCCTGAACTCGTGTGAATGGTCCCTAATCTGCCGAATGAAGAAAAGGTGTATGGAAGTGGAAAAAAGCACGGTGTCCACTACGAAAAATATTACAGAATCTGCAGTAGAGACCTAGCGCACAAAATGTGGAGAGATCCATGTACGCTACTACCTACAAAATGCACACAAACCAGCGAATTCCGGTGTACAAGTGAAGGTCAGCTGGAGATTTGTGGTCACTACATTGAAATCTGACTGGTGTATATCCACGCGCTAACCCTTAAATTATTGTCCATGGTACAAGAAAATGCAACCAGTCGTTTCAAACTACGACACTATGCGCTTTATCGCATCGTCCAGTCGCACTTTTTTTGCATGTACAAACCAAAGCAACCCACTAGAAAACGAAAATTAGCTATCAGTATTATGGTGGACGATAGTCAGAATCGGCAAGTCTTCGAGTAACACTGTGGATGCACCGGTCAACTGTAAAGTCGACTATTTGTCATTCTAAACGTTATCTTTTGAAAGTCTGTCTGGAGGCCAGTCACTCCTAATAACCGACCAGCATGTCAATCGAACGGATGTATCACGTGAGGTCTGAGGACCAAACGAAGACATGTCCTGATTGGTCAGAATGCAAGCCAATCTGGATCGAGCGTTTTTAGCTCGACGCCTCTCTCCCCTCACGAAGATTCTAGTGCAACCTCGTGGAATATTCTGTGATATACCTATAAATACGGCTGTAGTAATCTTCCTTTGTCTTCATAAAGGGCTGTCTCAAGCTATCGTGTCTTCTGTCATACTGTGGTGGATGGAACAGGAAGCCAGGAACCGGTACAGACGTTGCGCTACCGTTAGCAAGCCACAACGGGGTCCTCGGTTCACAAGCCGTCTCTTATTATCAATCCCTCCATGAAACCTACGTAACAATAATCTAAGCTTCCATTTTGAGCTTTTAGTTCCATTCCCTTAGCTGATAACTTGTCACATCAATCTGAATCCGATTGATTTTATTCCGGATTGTCACGCCATGGTATATCTCCCCATGGACCTTTCTTTCCGAATGAGAAACAGTGCTTTCTTCGGCAGGCGATGATTATTAATAAAGGGTGAATAAACTGGACACAGTAGACTTTAGTTGCTGTCCCAGCGACACCGATTTTCCACCACGTATTCGGTTAGGTACCATTTCATTGAGAAGAGGCTGAAGTCAGCTTAGTCCTGCCAAGTCAAGCAGGCTCCGGTGCGTGGGGGGGGGCGGCAGTTAAGAAATTTCGATCGGAGTGGTAAACCCTCACGACGATCAAGTAGGACTCTTTGTACAGTTGCTTTAGCTTCATGGAGGTACAATGCTGACTCATGGCGCCACTGGACACCTGTTTTTTTCGAGTTTTGACAAGATATGCATTGACTTTGATACAGTACACAAAAATAATCTAATACTCAGCTTTCTGATCCCAGTCCATGGTGCATGCGTAAACACCAAGGAAGAGCTGGTGGCTGCTTGGGGCAATGGTTTGCACAACAGAGTTGACAGGCGCGGTTTACAAGAGTTAGTCGTTTCGTCTCATTCAAATCGACGGCTTGTAATTCCAAAACGAGTGTTTTGTCAGATAATTATCCACGGTATCCAGCCTCGGTGCAACCTGTTTGGGACGAAAGTTAGGAGCGCCCGGCGTATTTTTGGTGGCCAGACGATATTCTGTCGTGGAAAATGTGGTCGACAGGAAAGTTTGATGTATATTCTGCAGTCCTGCTGAACCACGATGATGCTAGATGGGTTGCAAGGGAACTCACGATACGTTTCCGTCGGCTGGGATACACCGTCTGCGGGGAGTTGAGTCCTTCATCAAGCCTAACCTAATTGCTGTTCAGGAGCACCAAGCAACTGCGACAGAATTAATCAGAGTCTCAGATGAGTGCGGAGTGACCGTGTGGAGCGAGAAGAAGCAGAAGTATGGTGTCGATGATTGTCCCTTCACCATAGTCTAAGTCTTGCGTGCGATTGATCGTGATATCGACGTTTTGGTCCACCAACCGATGATCACTTCTTATCGAGAGATCTGCTTTCCTCAATCCGCTAAAGCTGTTATTGGACTGGGACCTCCTGAGGTCGCAGTCAGTGACTTGTGTTTGCTCGGCCTTTTGGGCTCTCTACGTACTTAAAACACTTTTATGCGTGGTTCATGGCGTTGAGAGTACATTTTTGCCATTGAACCTCACACCAGACCTAGTATAGCGGACACTTTGTGCCTGTGCTAGCGCTTACCACGCCTTGAAGAGCATTCAGCACTGCTTGTCCTTTCTTTGGTTATTGGTCTTCACCGGCGTGTTCCCGCATCAAACTTTGTTTTTACACTCGTTGGGATTCATCCTGTCTGATCGGAACTGTTTCAAGGCATGATTTCAGATGGCAAGCCGCCCTCGTTTTACACCCTTCCACATCTATTGCTTGGAGTTACTTTTCATGTTTGTGACCACGCTGTTCAAAAATTAATGACAATAAAGATAATAGTGGGAAGCAAACTGTGGGGACAAATGAGGGGTTCTCGTTAGGGATTGATCGGCACAGAAATAATACACCCACTATGATGAATATCAGCGACCACTGGTTAGTGACTTGTGCATACGGATTAACACAAAACGGACAACCAGTGGAGCGAGGTGAGGAAGGAAGTACATTCATCCACCGGATAGACACAAAAGTCATTGCGAAGGGTGGCTTTTAGAATCGAATACTCAGTATTGATCAAAGGGGTTTTCGTCCTTCTAAGCAAGTGCGTCTTACAATCACTTGTGAAGCCCGAACTTAGTGGAACGTGCTTCAACGGGTATGACGACCCAGATCAACCTAGAAGCACCCACAGAAGCCGGTTTCCACTGAATTCCCACTCACCGTCAAAAAGAGAATTATATATATGTATTGCTACACTGTTATTCAACATTTATATTGCCATAACTGACAGAAGTCCCAAGATGTGGCCTAGAAAATTTTTGGGACGGAAGCCACAAAGAAAATAATCAAGTTCGCACATTTTCCACTGTTTACTGCCATCAGAGCACAGAGCGAGATACATCTGGGGGTATGAACCACTGATATTAGGAACACGGCATGACAATAGGTGAAGAATCAAGGAAGTTCGAGATTGATCGAGTTGGGTAAAAGGTGTGAACCTATGCTAAATGAGGGCGGATTTGGATAAAGAAGGCTGGAGACGGAATCAATCTTAAAGGACGTGTGGTACGTCGGGCATTCTGCGTCCTACCTTACCAGGATAAAAACAAGCTCCACAACACATACTTATGACCACAAGGGCATGGTTTTGAGCAACAGGATAGTGTCCGGAGATTAGCTACCCCTAATAACCGAATAGCACATCGATTGGACGGATATGTCACGTGCAGGCAACGGACCAAACAAAGGCATGCCCTGATTGGTCAGAATGCTAACCAATCCAGATGGGGCATCTTTGGCTCGACGCTCCTCGCACCCTCACGGAGACCTTGAGAAACATTCTGTGATTGCTCTATAAATACGGACGTAATAATCTTCCTTTGTCTCTAAAATGAGTTCTCTGAAGCTACCGTGTCTTTTAGAGGACGGAGCAGGAAGCCAAGGACCGACAGAGAGTTGTTCGACCGTTCAGTAAGTCACAACAGATAGCCACACTTTCTTGGTCTGACGACTAGCAATTGAGAATCAGGTTTGTGTCAGCGAAGTTTGTGTTTTGCGATGGTGGTTTTCAGAACTTTATTGGTGATTTGGGCAGGTGTCCCGCGATGCGTTTCTGTTCAAAACTACGCATGTGCTTCCATACACATCCATATTCGTAAACGCAGTCTAAGATGGTGAAAAAAATAAAAAGACAACCGTCCAACTGTAGCATTCTTTTGGTACTAGCTGCCATGCCACCCGAGGGAAGCATGCGGGTTGGGATACTGCCGGGTTGCACAAGCCTGGACAGGGGAAGTCGAGAGGCAGAGATCGGGGTCGAACCACAGACCTTACGGTCAGTAAATTTGCGCTCTAACCACTGAGGCATCTCGACAGAATAAGCAGACCGCTTTTACAGGTGATTGCGGTATGGTTTGACCGGACTAAATTAGCTGCAGGAATTGGACACTGTGTTGCACCCTGATCGTTCCGCAGCAGCGTCCTTTCAGTATCTAGCTGTTACGTCACATCCGAAGGAAGCACGACAGCTGAGATACTGTTCGAGCTGAGTTTGAATCACCGACCTTCCGGTCAGTGAGTTCGCGCCTTAACCAGCAAGCTATCTCACGCTATTTCGAGGCTGGAATGCCTGTTCTGTGTGCGTGGAATCTCCATTCAAACCTGTCATCAACATGAAATTTCTTGATTTTCTGGGTTGAATTGATCACCAGAGTAGCAAAAAATGTCTGCAAACAGGGGGACCAATAGACAGTCCATGGGTACTCCAGTGGTCTGCAGGCTTTTGGTACACGGTTCTACAAAAGCACACAAGTTATTCCCGGAAATGGCTGCGAAATGTGTGTGGCGAAAGACTGTGTCAGTAGTTTCGTCCAGCAATACACAGGTAAAAATTCGAAACTACCCATCAGAGTGTGATGACATCATTATCTCCCAGTGGTTTCAAGAACTTCCACGAGCGACTTGGCTTTGGGTGCTTCTTCAATGCTCTTGAAGTCTGTTGTATGCTTCATGTGAGGAACGTAGATGACGGTAAACGGTTGAGTAAGATATGGAAAGTTTGAATTAGATATCGCGAGCCATCGTTTCGAAAGATCTTTGCAACCAAGTGACGAGACGCCTCGGTGGCTAGAGCGCGAATTTACTGACCGGAAGGTCTGTGGTTCAAACCCGACCTCTGCCTCTCGGCTTACCCAGTCTAAGGTTGGGCAACCTGGCAGTATCCCAACTGCCAAGCTCGGCGAACAGACCAACAACCAAAGTATCCCAACCCTCGTGCTTCCTTCGAGTGGCAGTAAGGCAACGAAAGGATGCTACAGCCGGGCCAGTGCTGCTTCGATTCGCCATTATATCGCCTGACGCGTTCCCGAAATCAGGTAGCAGTCTGATGCGATTATCCGTCTTTCTGTGTGTGTGTACACGCGACTGTGTGCTTTGGCTGGGAATTCGCCTTGTTGTGTGTTGGTTGTAATAGATCACTGTTGAGATTCCTGCTTGATATCTGGCCACTGCAATATGCTAAGGCGCGCGGTAAGTCCAAACCAGATAGATAAAACTCAGCTGTATTGATTTCTAGTGCTTCGGTACACGTCCATTTCGCGCGTGACCTTAATCTTGACTGGAATATGCGTGTGCCATTGAAGTCAGTTTGGTGGTGACGAGTGTGTGTGGAGTACGGTGGCTGAGTTGGACATGACGAGGTAGAGAAGTTCTCTCCAACCGTCATTTTTCTTTGGCGTCCAATTCGAATTAGTCAAAGAAATTGGGGCTCTACATTACTAAAAAAAGTGGAGTATTTTCACAAACCAATACGAACACTACTCCGTGATGCAGGAGCTTGCTTACCGGAAGAAAATTCCAACATGAGACCGACCTTCAATTGTCACTAAGGTGCACTAATTTTGGTTATGCTGAATAAGACAAAATGTGGCCGACATTGGCTGCGAAACGAAACAACCGAGTTTTATGTTTCCGACCTATGAAGTTTGATTGTTGATCTGTCCGTCGACATTGATAGTTGGATTGAAAATCAAGGTGACGACACCAGGCTAATTTGGGATAACAACCTCAGAAAGATTACACTACCATGCATCAAAAGGGCTGCGAAAATGACTGCAAGATATTTACGGGGATATGAAATAACACTCGTTCTCAAGTCTGCGAACCAAAAGAAAGATGAGGGAGGCGAAGACGAACGTGATCTACAGACTTCAATGTAACGACTGCGACAAACAATATGTCGATCAGACTCAGAGAAAACACGGACACAAGCTTTCCAGCAGACGGTATGACCCAAGTTCACCGGGTAGCATGGCAACTAGGCACCGAAAGGTTACTACAGCTGAACGTTTTTCCATGTGGAGGGTTCACACCATGAGACGACCCAATGTACCTAGATGTTTCCCACTAAGTGGAAGCGATGCTAGAAAACTGAAGGACATACAGCAGATTGGATTCCGGAAAGTATCAAATGAAAACCTTACGATGAAGCAATGCAACCCTCATGAGGTATGACAACTGAGGTACGCCGAAGTCGCTCACACTTCAGGAATATCTGGGAAGTTCATATGGGGCTAAAACCGTTGACTTCTCAGGTCAGGAGCTAGTGCAGTGAATTCCACCCTATCTGGAGCAAAATGCTAAGCCGTATCTTACTGAGCTCACGCTGAAAAGGGGCAAGCTACTGACTGAAAGGCAGTCTGATTACATTTCTCGAGGCTTACACAATCTGAGGGAGTTTCACTCCCCGTCGTGGGGCAACTTGGTGCTGAAAGATGAGGGAAAACAGAGAGATGGAGAACAAAATGGTTTTTTGCTAGACAGAGCAAGAGGGTGGCCGGACAGAATTTCAGATAAGAGCTATCCTGTATTCAGTACCAATAGACAATGTGCTAAAGAAACTTACTCATTCAATCTCTATTGGTTGCTCTGTTGTAATTCCATCCATGACACCGTTTGATAAAGTCTGGGAGAATGGGATTGGTTGCAGCGCATCCACCATTGGCTGATTACCCACCAATCGAACACCAACAGCCAAAGGCGCGCTGGTCAATTGCTGCCGCTGTTCCATCTGCTCCAAATCCTTTTCGCGACCGTGCGCTGTTGCTACACGGACTACCACTTTGCTGAGTTGATCGCAAAGAGGACCGGGGAAAAGAGTGATGGTCTTGGTGATGTTATGCGTCTTGTAGATCCCCACAAGTTGATCAGCTAATTCAAACATGTTGTTCCGCAGGGAAATGACAACAAACTGTGCGTTTTTGGTTCGCTCTTTCAGATAATTCCCTACTATGGAGACATTTTTGAAATCCAACGCAGCGTCTATTTCATCCATCACATACAGTGGGGTAGGTTTGTAGTGGTGCAAGGCGAAGACCAGTGCAAGGCTGGATAGGGTCTTTTCACCACCCGACAAATTGGCTATGTTTTTCCAAGACTTTTTCGGAGGTCGAACGCTGAACACAATTCCTTCGGAGAATGGATCGAGGGAATCGATGAGTTCAAGTTCCGCATCGCCCCCTGTAAATGAAAAAAAAGAAATTATGCCTCTAATTGGAATGAGTCACCATAAAGGGAGGCCGAGACTCTGGCGATAAAGCATGAGAAGACAGCTGTTTGACTGCAACTTGGAAAACGAGAGCTCCGAAATTCGAGAGCGACAAAACATTTTAACACGTAAGAACAGACGAACAAGCTGGACCACCTACACTGCCGTCACCAGCCACTTTCAAATCAACATCATCGCGGACCACACTCTGAATAGCCCTCAATCAATCAATCAATCAATCAATCAACCAATCAATCATTCATTCAGTCAATCAATCAATCAATCGACCGATCGATCAACCAGTCCGTCAGTCAATCAGTCAGTCAATGGAGCATTCTATCTATCAATCCATCAACAGATCAGGCAACCAGTTAAACTATGTATCTATCTATCTGTCTATCTGTGTATGTTAATAATAACGGATTCACAGATCAAATTTTAAGCAGGAAATCCAATATAGTTTAATAAAATCCAACAAAGCGGTGAGCATAATCAGGCCCTCAGGCATACGCACGAGCCTATGAACGCTCAACAGGCGTACTTCCGGCAGCCTGATCATCATTCAGTTTTGAACTTTTCGTCAATCGATCGCAGTTCGATGTGACTTGGTCCATAGTCGCCTGTTGTGCGGACTCTGGTTTGTGGGCTACATGCAGTAAGCTGTGCTATGGTAACGCCGTTGTTTTAAGATGTCTTCTCTGTGGGGGCGTTGGCTTATCTGAACCATATGTGCAAGCTGGCTATATTGCTTTATACACTGGATACGGGTCATTTATTGGCAGACTGTGGGCCTACATTTCCGCAGTTTAACTCAGTACTCCTAACTGGTGCGGTGATATTAAGGTATCTTCGAGTTTATTGATGCTCGCATACTCCCAGTTAGTAGTATCACCGTTACACCAGCACAGACGAATAGATTGCAGTGGAACATTTGATGGATAGAGGGGCGTCAGTGAAGGTCGGCGAACGAACATCTGCAAGGGCGAATGATACTTCCCGATTGACCAGGAAAGGGTTTTGTTTGAAGTACCTGACCCTGAGATTTGATTGCCTTGGGAGACCCCATCCTGAGCCACCGATTCAACCCGCTTGAACTCAACAGCGCGGAGAGTAAGACACAGATGTCTCACTGCTGGCGCTGCTACGCCTGTTACGCTTGAGCCGTATCTGGCTACTGGTGGGTTTTAACTGTATTTCGACCTATTGGATAGTCCACAAACGGTCGTAGTCAGGAAGTGCGGTTTTCACGTCCGAACTTTCTAAACCACTGTTTCTTGTGGGAAGGCAGCATCGCCTCTTCTATAAGGATGAAAATACTGGTCGCCCGGAGGAATCGCCTTTTGCATCCACACCCCAATCGCAGTATGAATTCATCTCCAGGTCGCCTCGTATTACGCTTATTCAAAGTGCAGGAGCTTGAGTAGATCCAGCTTTCACAATTCAAACCCTGCAGCTGATTGCAACTCTTTCAATAAACCGTGGTTAGAAACAACTCAAAAAAGGCTACCAAGGCAGCTGTTTTCCGCGAAACAAAAGCGATTTAAAAGACCAGAACCTACCTTGAGTAATCATCTGATACATTTCTTTCAATTTGGCCGTGATCGCATGAAAACCATCCAGGAATTCGGAAAGGCGTTTAGCTTTTGCATCTTCCATCAACTTTCGTTGTTCACCCAACAGAGCTGTCACGTGATTTAATTCGCCCACACGAGTCAGATAGATTTCAGCTTTGCGACGAAACTCCTCGATGGCGGCCATATTTGGGGCAAGACCAGCGATTCTTTCTTCCAATCCCCGGAGTTCTTGGCAATCAACAGAGAGTTCTGAAAAAATCGAAAGACTGAAGTAAGAAGTCAAGCGTTCGGTTACAGAGTACGCTGTCTTCCTATAGTTTGTATTGGCGAGGGCGGAAGTGTGGTAATGGATTTCGGCAGGTAAAAAAACGTTCAGCTATAGCACCGTTTCGGCATCTAACTACCATGCCATCGGAAGGTGGCACGATAACTGGGATACTGCCAGGTTGCCCAAGCCTAGACAGGGGAAGTTTAGAGACAGAGGTTGGGTTCAAACCATGGACCTTCCGGTCTTACCACAGAGCCATCTCGCCCATCAGCACCGACAGGTGAAACAACACCAAATATGTAAAGGCCTGCTGATCATGAAGATTCTGGAATTCGCCGCGGTCTCGCTAGATTAGACCTTCCATTCTAGATACATATTTGAAAGTATGAAGGCAATAGTGTCAGTGCTGGCAAATTTCATGGCTCGTCAGCAATGCAAATGCATGGTGCTTGTCAACACCTGTAATGTTCTGACCCTCGAAGACGTGAAGGGTCCTGGTGAAGGATTAGAATCGGTTAAGATTCCTGGGCGGTAGCGCGGGCATATTGTGAAAAAAATATTGAAAAAGTGCAGCGAGGCACAGGTCCTTATTGGTAGCAATTCGTAAAAAATACCCACATGGGGTATTTGGGGACAGTACGAATTACAAAACTATCCAGAAACTGTTTGGGCCAACAAATCGAAAGATCCCAATGCGAGGCGATTTACGATCAGACATTCACTTTAATCAATTCAGCAAAAATGTCAAAAAACAGAATTTACCGTTAAGCTGATCGAGAGTATAAGTAGGTAGGACGGTGGACTTTTGTCGTTTTTCGGCAACTGGTGACGCGTTAATTGAGGTTTCGTTAAGCGGGACGCCTTCGGGTACGGGTTGAGACGACTGCGAATCCGACGCCGCGTCAATTACGGTGGTCTGGGTCTCTGTAACAGTATCCTCGTCATCAGAGAGGTCATCTATACGATGCAATCGAAGGCTCCTTATTTCTCGCTGCCAGTGACGAGCTTTCGAGGAAGCCTGGTTCAATTCGGACTCGAGCTGGGCAACGGCACGGCGCGCGGAGGATTCGGACTTTTGTAGCTCAGCCAAAGAGGCTTCGATCTCGGCCAAACGGCTTTGAGCCTCTTCTTTACACTTCTGGAGTTGTTCCACCTGGACAAGCAAATAATGTGCACACATATATCGGAAAGCACTGTGAACAAGGAGGAGTCAGAGGTCAAATAAAAAAATCTTTGAGCTGTAGTATCCCTTCGGTGCCTAACTGCGATGCCACCAGAGGGACGCACGAGGACTGGGATCCTGCCACGCTGCCCAAGCCTAGACAGGGGAAGTCAGGAAGCAAAGGCCGGGTTTGAATCACGGACCTTCCGGTCGGTAATTTCGCACTCTAACCACTTGAGCCGTCTCGCCTCCTGGAACCAACAGTACTCAATAGGTACGAAAGATTCAGACACCACTGTTCTCAAAGCGTCCGTGATATAAGGTTGAGCAAGCGCTGACACAAGTACATGTTCGAATTATGTCATGATAATTACTGGTTCCGTCTCGCCTGAACCAACAGTACTCAATAGGTACGAAAGATTCAGACACCACTGTTCTCAAAGCGTCCGTGATATAAGGTTGAGCAAGCGAGCGC
>NW_008752202.1:118529-125322 GCF_000715545.1 Opisthorchis viverrini | reverse complement strand
CTAAATATATATATATATATCTATATATATATGTACATACAATAGTGTCGAATTTAACTGACCTAGTAATGTCATTTTACCTGATGCTTCTCGCTAAGTGCCTTGCAACGAAATAGAATTTATGCTTACAAAAATATGCGAATTCATCTTTCTGGTGGATTTTTACCTGTGTTGATTGATTACCACTGTCCGGCCGTGAGTCGCACTGGTGGATTTAGTTCCATATTTTTAATCAACAGAGGTAAGAGGTGCCAGAGGAGGCACGCAAGCCATGAAGATCACAAGTCGTGCAACACTTCGGTCAGAACATCCAGGTGACATGGTGTTGGTGCAAAAATCTATTTTTGGTTACAATGGGATTGAAGACAACCAGGTGTCCAAAGTGACCGTTTTGGGAGAGAAACGTCGTTGTTTAAACTGTTGGTGCGAACAATTAGTAAGCTGGAGACAAGGAGGATTCTGATGATGAGGTCTCGGGTTCAAAGATACCAATCTACAACTGAACCATCTACGCTTCCTTCTGAACGAATATCAATTACTCGCCTAAAAGGGGTTATGAGCAGTGTGGTCAACCTCAGGATGTTCACCAATGGATATTTTCAATCAGTCGACTAACTAACCCATCAAAGGTTCTGACAACAGATTTCACTAGAGTCGCCATGTATGCATAAACGATAGAAATATGGAGAGGACATAAACCAAGTGAAAAATAGACACTTACGTCTGCTTGGATCTTCTTGAACTCATCCATGCAGGTCCGGGCTTCCTCCTCTAAATCCTTCAGTTTGGCATCCACATCCGTGAGTTTCTGTTTCGCCGCTTCTAATTCTGCTTCGATGCTGGCAACTTTTGATTTGGATTTTTCAAAGTTCCTCGCAGCTGTTTTGACGCCAACTTGGAGCTTGGTCAACTGATCGTTGGTCTAATTGGAAAAAAAGTAGTGTAAGGTAGGATTAGTGATCGGATTAGTGACACAAAGAGTTCACAAAGCCCCAGACAAGATGGAAACGAACCTCTTTTGTCTTTTTCTCAATGGCGTCTAAACGACTGCGAACCGCGGTCAAACGGGCCGACCCTACATCCAGCAGTTGGGCTTTCAGCGATTCGGCCTCCATGCGCTTTTTCGAAGCTAGGTCGACCTTCTGTTTGACGGTTTTTTCCAGTTTAGACAATTCGGCTTCGAACCGCTTCTGTTCTGCGTCAGATGGACCGGTAGAGCGGGCACGCTGCTGCGAACGCTCGGCCTCCGCGGTGAGGGCTGCAACATCCGCAAGCAGGCGAACGCACTCAGTCTAAGGGATTGAAAGCAGCGGGAAACAGAGGTTCCAGTCCAGGTCATGAAACATCAAAGAGGAAGCATTGAATACAATACTTTGGCGGAACGGAAATCAGTGGTAGGGAGTGGGGAATGACTAAGCGGAAAGGAAGCTTAAGGCACCCAGATGAGTACGCACCTCACATCGCTTGACAGTTCGTTCTGCTTCCTCTTTTTGTCGGGTCAGTCGAGTCACCACCTCCTCCAACCGTGAGCGATTCTCACGAAATCTGGCCAAATCTGCGTCTCCTTGGGAAAGCTGTTCCTCCAGGGATGCTAAATCGGGCGCGTCATCCTTCCCCAGAGATTTGCGCCCGCAGTGTGCAGACACAGCTCCGCTGAACTCACGAACCTGCTCAAGACTGGTAAACATACGTCCTGACAAAGGACGTCCACCACCACCGGACATGGCACCGGAGGTTTCGATAAGTTGGCCCTGAAATGGAAGGCGCATGAATCAATCGTAAAGTGGCAGCTACACTGCGACTGGTCAAAACATGCACCGCATTTGTCTCAACGTTCAGCAACACTTTGGTTTTGGCCAATTCTGATGAGCGATATTGGCAAGTATGCGGCGTAATCGTAAGCTAGCAATACTGGCCAGTCGAATTAGATGGCTGTTTTTCTTATTTCCTCACTCAGATAAAACATGTTTCAAAGTTTAAAATTCAAACCCACCAGCCACCAAACGAAAGTAGGGGGGAGAAAACGTCGGTCAACAGTACAGTATAGTCAATTTTACAGAAGCATGGGTGAAGTTTACAGCGTAAAATCGCCCGCTCGTTTCGAATCACTCAACTATAAACTGTTCGGCTGTAGCACCATTTCGGTGTCAAGATGCCATGCCACCCGAAGGAAGCATGAGGGCTGTGTCACCGCCAGGTTGCCCAAGCCTAGACAGAGGAAGTCGAGAGGCGGAGGTCGGGTTCGAACCACGGACCCTGCGGTCAGTAAATTCGCGTTCTAACCACTTGAGCCATCTCAACAGTTGGCATTCCGTCAAACACCTTGTTCAAGTCAGTCAAACAATAAAGCATCGGTGAACGATAGACATGAGGCGAAATGCGGATCATCGACGAGAGCAGACACTCATTCATCATTCATCACCATTATCATCATCAGCATCAGAGACAACAAACTCAGGGTTAACATTGAGGTTTCAAGGTCATACACTCGATGGAGGTCTCACTTTTCGTATCATTTACATGTACGAACCAAGATGAGAAGGAAGACAGAAAAAAAGCAAATAGCAAAGATTCGAACTCGTAACCTTCTGGCTAGAAGTTTGAAGCTAAACCGATTCGCCACTGGCGGCTGATCACAGTATGAATTCACATCACGTGTTCACGCGTTCCTCGAGTGACCAGCTTCTCAGGTGGAAGAAGGTTTATCCCTCGCGTGGATTGTATTTCCCTGGGGTAAATTGTAGTGGGATTTAGAGACTGCAATAGAGATTTCGTCCCGTAGGTGTTGTCAGCCTCTGCTGAAGCACTGTACGGCGGTTTCATCCTTATTTGGAATCGTCAGTAATATGCATCTCACGGATCTCAACTACTAACAAAGAAGACTAACCTTCTGGCTAGAAGTTTGAAGCTAAACCGATTCGCCACTGGCGGCTGATCACAGTATGAATTCACATCACGTGTTCACGCGTTCCTCGAGTGACCAGCTTCTCAGGTGGAAGAAGGTTTATCCCTCGCGTGGATTGTATTTCCCTGGGGTAAATTGTAGTGGGATTTAGAGACTGCAATAGAGATTTCGTCCCGTAGGTGTTGTCAGCCTCTGCTGAAGCACTGTACTGTACGGCCATCCTTATTTGGAATCGTCAGTAATATGCATCTCACGGATCTCAACTACTAACAAAGAAGACTACTCACAAGGTTGCTGAAATCTCGACAGATCACGACTGGTTTCGCCTTTCAGTTGTAGAATATCAGAAACAAGAGATTCAGTTGAGTCTTGCAAATGAGTGTATTTCTCGAAAACAGTCCAATTTGGGTTCAAGTCGAACATAAGGTTGACGGGAACTCGGGGACGGCGTCTGCCTGATGAGCCCCAAGAAGGGCGAAACCGGTTGTGGGCTATCGAAGAGTTTTCAGCAGCCTCGTGAGTAGTTTACCTTATGAAAATACTAACAAAGAAGTTGTGAGTTCGAATCTAGCCAGAGATTCGTGAAATCCACAATAAGGATGAAACAGTTGTACGGTGCTCTTCGGTGCAGATTGACATCGCTTAGAGGATGGAATCTCAACTGCGATTTCAAAGCCCTTTCATGCTACCTTCAAATGAGAAACAATTCTTGTGAAGTTGAACACCACAATTGGTAAAAAGAAGCGATGATAATGTCGGGCTCAAAACAGCCGCCAGATGGCCTTCGTTCTGGACACCGTAGTTTCATTTGAGTCTCAAGTTGGCAGAGCCCTGATTTCATCATCATCATCAAAGACAGCAACATCGATGATAATGGCTCAAAACAGCCGCCAGATGGCCTTCGTTCTGGACACCGTAGTTTCATTTGAGTCTCAAGTTGGCAGAGCCCTGATTTATTTCTCATCATCAAAGACAGCAACATCAGTGTTGGCACTGATGCTTCACTGCCGTACAACCATAAGGTTTGTCTATATATATATTAAAAGCCCTAGGTTGAAAAGAAGGGAAAAAGAGTGGGTGAGGGAGGAGACCTAGTGCTGGCCTATGTCAAGCATACTGAGGTGCCTACACCTCCAAACGCTCAACCAGACAATCTGGAAAGAAACTGACAGCAAGAACGCCACTGACATCGATTAGCCGCCATTTCTTGCAACGTCTCCAGCCAAGCACAGATGGGGTCACGGGGACCCCATCCTGGAAGTCTCACCATACTAACAACACCCAAACCCTTCGTGATCTCTTTCACAGCTTTCTGCCAGGTCGTGTGCTGTCCACCTCGCGGTTTTCGCCATCCTGAAGAAGGCACGGAGAACAATACTCGTCTCGGTAGACGGTATTTCGGCATGCGTAGCACATGACCGAGCCATCGTAGTCGATGATTCTGAATGTTTTCCCGGATTCAGTTGCCTGCAGCACAGTGAGGGCCTGTCGCGTCAATTTCCCCATTCAAAAACCTCAGTACATTCGCTCCGCATAAAAAAATTTAGCGATAACGATAACTGCACTCATTTGCATACCAATTGTGTTTTCACGAGAGACTTACATAAATCGCTCTGTTATGATGTTCTTCTTCATGAAATTTGGGTTCAAGCAGAACATGGTTCGGCAAGAACTCAGAGACTGCCTATTCGATGAGCCCCAAGAAGGACCAAACCGATAGTGGGCTGTCGAAGAGTTCGCAGCTGCCTTAAGAGTAGTGTGTCACGTCTGCCGGTGAAACTCTGTTTCAAGTCCGAATGAGATATCTGTCAATTTTCATGCACACTGAAAGTATGAAGCGCGTCTGTGGACCTATATTTTCTGAGACTGCAGTGTCTTCCTAAGTGGGCTGCTGCGTTCTGTAACCTGGAACGAATAATTGGGTTGCGTTCCGACCACAACCAAGTGAAACGCTGCGGAGACATCTGTTGTTGAGGCTTTTTTTATGAAATATGCGGGAGAACCGGTGTATTTTGAACTGTTTCAGTTGTTTAAGATATCCCAACACCCTTTGGAGCATCTTTTCAACACTGTCCTCTTATCACACCCCATCTTTACAAAGGTCACTTTCACCATGAATCCCAACTGGATGAATTCGGGGGAGTATGAGGAGGTTTTCGAGTACCTTCTCCATAAGACGCTTCAGGTGGATGTATGGAATGCCAAGTCCCACATGTTGATCGGTTCCACCGCGTCAGAAATGAGGGTATGTTAGAGTCTATTTTCAAAGATCTTGGATGAGTATAAACGTGAAACTACAGAAATTAGGTGTGTCTTTAGTGGCTTTCAGAGAATACCCCATCTTAGAGGTCGATATCTTTTTGTAAATGTTCGTCAATAGTACTGTGTCCTTGGATTTTTAATGATTTTGTTCAACTTTTTCAAACTAACACGCTCGATTTTTCCACTTTTCATCTGGCAATCTCAAAAATTTGTGTTACATGCTAGAGGAAACGCCGATAAGGCTGGTTCAAATAAACCCAACCTGACCATTTCAGAGTTTGACGTCCTTGGTTATTCACTTTAAATCATGACTCATATGCATGCTTTCTGTTAAACAGAGATTTTTGTCGTCAAGGCCACCATCCACACACTGCTCACCTCCAGTCTGTCCACGGCACCGAGGGACACGTGTGCGCTATGTACAAACCATTCCATTATGTGTCACCTGTCCATATCATCATCATCATCATAATAATAATAGGGAACAATATCATTTTTGGCAATAATGCTTCACCACCATAAAACCACAAAATTTTTCGCCAATTATATTTGAAGTCTTAGTATAAAAAGTGGATGAGAGAAGAAACATGATGCAGGCCTATCGCATGTATCCCGAATTGGCTACAATTGCGCTTAGTCAGATAGTCGGCAGGGAAATTGACAGCACAAACGCTACTGGTATCCATCAGGCGCCAGTTATTGCAATGTCTGCAGCCAAGAGTAGAAGGAGTCCCCGGGACCCCATCCTGGAAGGAGTACGGCAACAATAACACCCAAACTCACCGTAAACTCCTTCATACTCTTTTGCGGTGTCATTTTCGCTTCGCGGTTTCCGCCATTTTGAAGGAGGAACGAAGAAACCCATGTCTATACCTGCATTCAGGAACGTTTGACTACCAACTACTTATAAAGCGTTCTCGTCGTCGGGTATTGTGGATCGATGCATCGTCATATCGACCTAGAGAGTTGATCGCAGAGCACCGTGATGTAGGATTGGACTGTCATTTTGCAGTGCGTTTTACCTGACTGGCATTAATCTACCGCAGAGAAAAAGCACAAAACCTGTAACTGCAGTCATTGTGGCTTTTCACATATTGTTCCATAAGTGGACCCAGCCACCTGAATATTTTATTGTCACTTCACCCCACTTCTTTCCGTTTTTGACTCCATAAGACATCTGTTTGCTTGACTCTATTCTTCGTGTACATCTTATTCAGCTAGAACGGACTCTCTGTCATATCTGCATTCCAAACAAGAATGTCTCCAGAACACTTTTTAGGCGCGCCTAATCTGAAATACAAATTTATAATTGAGGAACTTGTTACCCGGTTTTCGTCCTTGTCCTGGTATATAATAAGCGGCAGACTTGTGAGACTGCATCCAAAAGGACCAAGCGAAAATTTGCTCACCAAAGTTATCTTTTATGTGAATTTCACTGCAACTCGTCCCTGTGGGCGGAGATCACTGCTCCGTCCACTGACGAAAATGCGAATCCATAAACCACAATTCCCTTAAGTTAAACTTGTTTTCTCATGTCGCTGGTTGAGCGTCGTGCGTGTCATGTGCAGCTCAGATGCGGTTGCCCATTGAACCCTTACATCACTGCACTGTTAGCCTAGGACATGA
>NW_008752202.1:102418-118389 GCF_000715545.1 Opisthorchis viverrini | reverse complement strand
ACCTCTAACCATTGACAACCTGGTGTGAGAGACTCTGTGAGTGTCGCGCGGACCCCCCCCAGTATAGCTCAATGGGTCTCCGAGGTACACAAACCGCCACACCACGGTAAGGTCCAGTCTCTTCGAGCCCTGATTTGCAAACGAGTATTTATTTTACATCCATCGAACTCGGTGTTCATGTACAAATAGTTTCAAGCAAACTTAGGAGTAGTATGTCCCGTCAGAAAAATATACCCCGATATCTGGAATATTGTACCGAATGAAACGTGGAGCGGCGTTTGTGAGGCACATTCAATTGACGAAGGACGTCATAAACTGGAGATTCTGTTGAGTCTCCCGCTGGGACTAAATCAACTTGCGAATGAGTACAGTTTACGATGATGCGGTGATCAAGTCAGATGGAAAGTGCATAGAACCTAAACAGTCTGGATGGAAGCCGGGAACATGGCCTCCTTGTGAAACTGGTTCACAAACATGCAGCGCCTTCATTCAGTTCATTCCATCAAAGTCGGGATACCCGCAAATCTGTCGACCTAGCGTTTTCTAACCCACTTTGGGAATTCGCGTTGGACGGATTAGAACCAAGATAATGTGTCCAGCTAGAAAACCTACCAGATGGTGGGAATTCTACTGAATGGTTTGTTATAGTAAACAAAAATCAGTCTGTAGTTACCTGAAGCGTGACTACACGATATCGTTGCCGTTGCTTGAAAGCGAGTTGAACCGCGGCATCCATGTTGTCAGTAACCAGGGTGTCCCGAAGTGCAAAATACAAGGCCGGTCGAATAGAATCGTTGACTGTTTCCACCAAGTCGTAGAGACGCTCAGCGACAAAGTTTCCTTTGGGCGTCACGAATACCGCGTTCGCTTTATTCTCCCACTTTTTAATTTTGTCTAATGCTGTTGTTGGGAGGGGAGGGAGAGATCCGCGCCATGAGGATGTTGGTAAAAGGTCGGAAAAGCAAAACCTTGTGCAAAAGGATTTGAGATAAACAGGCCTCAGTAACGAAACTGAATGTAAAAGAAAGGAGGACCAGAAGACTTACCGATAAACGTGGCCAAACCGAGGTTGTTTTGTTTCAGGAATGTCACGGCCTGCTGCGCCGTATCCATGGTGTCGGTGACGATGTGATCCAAAGCTGAGCATGCAGTGGAAATGGCCACATCATATTTCTGGGGTATTGCAGCCAAGTCACCGAGGCGGCCGATAATGCCAGGCAGTGTACCAGAACGTTTGGCATCGAGTAAAGCGGTTCGAACACGTCCACGGGAGGTGTCCGCCTGAAATTGGAACGTACGACTATGGGTAGCGAGTATCGGCACCATTTCTAAAAAACATTGATTATCATTCCTCTTGCCTCAGCCTAGGACCAATCAAAAACTTTTTAGATGAAAGGACCGTGAGTCTGGAAGGTTTTGTAACCAATACGTGATTCATACAGAGCTGCAAATGTGCGAAAACACCAGCTGTCAAAAAAATGGTAATCCACCTGTAACGTTGACTTCGATTCGGCCAACTTGGTCCGCAGCTCATGCAATTCCTTTGTCAATTGCGCCTCTTTCATCTTCACTTCGTTCAAATCTCGTAAGGCTGAATTCAGACCCGTCACCAAATTCCCACACGACTGACTTGACTGACGGCGACTAGGATTGGGAGCGGTGGTCAACTGTCGGGTTGCTTCGGACAATTCGGCTTCACGATCAGCCAGTTTTTGTTTCGCTTCTTCCGCTCGTTTACGTGCTGTGTCAGCTCGCTCTTGTTCTCTACGTCGACCGGCCATGACCAAATCAAACTGCTCACGTTCGAGTGTGAGTTTACTGGACAATTCGTCCGCCTCAGCCTGAAGGGGGGCCAGTGCCGCCTCTGCAGTCTCGACTTTTATCCGAAGTGGAGCGGTTTCCTTGGCCAAGTTATCGACGGTTTCCTAATAGCGAGAAGAAAGTAGGTTAAAATGTGATGAGTGAAGCGCAATACACAAGAAACTCAATCAAATTATGACAATAATGCGTTTGCCCCGAAGTAACAAAAACAAATGGGGGCTCCGATCCCAGTGGCACTATATGAGTAAGACTGGTCAACTAGAATTTGGACCAGGAGAAATATGGAGCGTTCAGGTGCTTGAGAAAGCCCAAAAGTTAGAGAAACAAGCTTTATTTCGAACTTGGATGATTTGTTACTTCTGTCCCGTTGAGACCAGCCACACTTTCAAACAATTCCGAAGCAACAATATCGAAAATCGAGTAAGCGGAGGCTTTCAGATGATATCTGCGATGTGCTTGTCCACAATGTTTCTGGGACGTTGAATGGCGAACGAAATGGCTGACCAGCGTTATTCTTGGCTTAACATCTCTGATCATCGAGCTCCTGAGCTACATGCCTTTAGAATGCCTCTCGGGTTGTGGGCCGTCACAGCTCAGACACACTAATTTTGTTTGTTCAACCGTGAGCTTATTGTGAACTTGGAACAACAGATGGCATGGACTGAGTCCATAAATCGTTCAGCTGCAACACCCTTCCGGTGCCTAGCTCTCATGCCACCGGGAACAAGCACGAGGGCTAAGGCACTGTCAAGTTGTCCAACCCTACACAGGGGAAGTCGAGAGTCAGAAGTCGGGTTCGAACCACGGATCTTCCGGTCAGCAAACTCGCGTTTTAACCACTGAGCTATTTCGCCCCGGACTGAGTCCATATTAGTGGTCAAACTGAAAATAGTTTCAACCAGAACAATTAGGCCTTATTTAGAAAGTTGAAAAGAACTGGAAGTTCTGATGGTACACGCATAATACATGTTACTTGTCCTACCATACAGTCAGTTCACTGGCCATTGGAAAATCTGTTTGCTGTTGTTCTAGTGTCGCCTATCTCAATTTTTAGTCCTGGAGGAAGGCTAGTACCTGGACATTGTTTAACTGGAGCAATGAGTCTACAGAGAGACACCGATAAGTCCATCCCTATTTGAACTGTATGAATTTGTCACCACACAATGTTGCGATGGTACCCTGAGTTTCAGATCATCAGTTTTACCAGCTGTAATGCAAAATGTAGCACCGCCAGTCATTTCCAACCGGATAAACTGAGTCGCGTCTGATTCCATCGAGTTCGTTTCGATTGCCCGCTGGATGTGTACGTTTATGGCCTGCACTCACCTGCTATCTAAGCGCGGTCAGCTTGAGGAAACCTACCACCACTCCAACTACGATGTACTTAGGTCTAACGACCTTCATGTTGCATGCCAGCTATGCGCAGGAAGATCGTACCTGACCTGGTTGACTTTACTCATTGGACCTTCTATGCGGTGCTTCTGAGTGAGTAGTTCTCAGGGTTTGAAAAAGAATACACTGGCGAACAGTAATGTTTTCGAGATCTCGTCGTCAAATAAGTACGCATGTAATGGTTAAAATAGGAGTAAGTGGTGAAATAAACAGCCAAAGTTGGCTCCTAAATTAGAAAACGCAGAAACCAGGGTGACTGGTTGTCAGCGCACCCCATACACCGCATGCTGTGGGACGGTCTAGAGAGCCGTTGAGTGACTGGGTCGATCAATTCGTGTCACATGATCAAGGCAGACTCAGGGTTCGTACGAACACTTATGACGGCCTGGTACCGGGTTTCGACTACTTTGGCTGTCGTCAGGCGACCTTGTTGGATCGATAGTAGCAGTCCGTTGGGTGCTCCTCGGGATATAACATGAAACGACTCTTTCCAATGGATCATGTGACCGGTGACTATTAGGTGGGACGGGATCAACTCTTTGGCTGAACCGTAGGGCCTAGCGAGAGCGATGCTCAGGTATTCTCTTGGTCAGTTACCAGCATATTCCACTGAACAACAACAGAAGAAGAAAGAATACACAACCGTATACTGAGAGAGGACTGGTATCTTGTCTTTGAGGTTTAAGGAAAGCAAAGGGTTGGCTGTAAACCAGGACCGCAGAGCTGCAGCCGGAAACGTGTGTTATACGGATCGAAACAAGCAGCGAATGACTGCAACCGCCAAGAGGTTGCTTTATGGAGTAGATTCAAGTAGGTTGGTCCTGACGGACTGTTGAAAACGACATTCAAATATTTTTGGATTTAAAAATCTCCCTCGACAACTGTCGACCCTGAGAGTAGGGTGTGTCCGCGGAGCAGATGCGCCTCGCTCGGTTCGTTACAGTGTTAATCAGAATTCGTTTGTGCCTCAGTGACACAAAACTATGAAAGTTTGTGTATTGACCTGTCACCGTGGACATTCTGTAGACAGATCACTGAATTGAACCCGCAGACAGTCCGACTAACTGAACTCACAAGAAGTGGAATGCGTTGTCACTCTTGATTTCAAAAGCGAACTGTATGAAGAGATGCGCTTGGTTGAAGTTATTCAGGAAAGCGTCTATTTCGGAGCCGTTTAACACCAGCAGAAAAGGTTCAAGGTCACATGCGAATCCGTTACATCATTGACGACTAAGCGAGGTAAAACAAGATGTGTGAAAAAGTACTGCCTTTCTGACATCCAACAGTAATATTCACCTCCAATACAATCCACCTCACATCGAAGTAGCCACAAGAAACGAACGCTTACGACATTCGGCGATAACTAGCGTAATTGGGATCGAGGGAAACCAGACGGCCAAAATGCTCGCCCTGAAGGAGTTAAGACACCCTGAGCGAACTAGCCTGGTGGATGGGAACACTGCCCATGTCTGCACCACTGAAGTCATTTCCTTCAGATGTGACTCCTTTGTTTTCCAACAAGATGAGAAAAATGGGACTCGCGAAGTGAAGTAATAATGAGGGGGGAAGGAGATTCATTCACCTGGTAGGCGAGCTCGTGTTGCTTCTTGGTTTCTTCCAGTTCCTTTAACTGCTTCAAAATAGCCTGTTTTCGTGAGTCTGCCTCACCGGGCAAACGTTGCAATTCCTCCAGCTTGTTGGTCTCAGCCTGCAAGGCTTTGGAAAGCTTTCGTCCGTTGGCCTTAATGTGTGCGTGTTCATCTCTCAAACGACTATCTTCGGCTTCGAATTCGGAGAATTTGGCTTTGGTGTCACGATGGCGTTGCAGCAGTTCGGTGTGACGTTCGACCAGCTGATCGCGATCGGCCTCAGTTTTGGCAAGTTCCCTGGACTTTTCTTTGATGTCCCCGGTCAGTTTCTGTGTGGAGAGAGGTAGACACAGAAATTAACAGACACTGAAAAACCAGCACATCTATTCCAGCTGCAAGTTTGGGGCCCACGGGTACGTGACAGAGAGCAGCCCGCCTGGCGAGTAAACTGCCTCAATGTACGGAAAGTCAGTGTCCAGGTCCGTCTACTACAAGGGAAAAACCGACAGATGACAAGCACAGAAAGAGCCAAGTCACAAAAGGTAAGGAGCAGAATTTGCGCGGCTAAACATGGAATTATCGTTCAGCTGTAGCACCCTTTCGGTGCCTGGCTGCCATGCTACCCGAAGGAAGCATGAGGGCTGGGATACTGCCAGGTTGCCCAAGCCCAGACAGGGGAAGTCGAGAGTCAGAGGTCGAGTTCGAACCACGGACTGTCCGGTCAGTAAATTCGCTCTCTAACCACTTGGACCATCTCTACCCATGAGAAAAGGCAGTCTGAATGAGTCTTTTCAGGTGCAATTTGGCTGCGTTCAAACACGTATGACTGGAGAATTTGAGTCCTCTGAACGAGGAAAGCGACCTAAGGGAACCGAAGAACTTTTAAGACAAGCTACGGCTGTTCAAGTACACCAATGACGATGAATTTCCAAAAGAAGAAGCACCTACGATTGAACGAATGAATTGTTTTGAAGGTAATTTTGAATGGACGTAATGTATTGCTACTACTGGCCGGCTTGGCTGCAAGCCAATTGCCAAGCTTGGCTAACAAATCAGCCACCTAATCAACCACTGCGCTGGATATCATCATCAGCTACAGATGATGGGGGCATACGGAAAGATGTACAGGGTGCGTAGGCTGAGAACTGCTGATATAGCGTATTTCGAAGAGGTGGTCGCAACATACCCGGAGTTCAGCCTGTGCAGTTTCGAGCTTGACTTTCGTCTCCTCCTCGATCGCACGTTCCTTGGCCATGCTTTGTTGGTACAAGATATTTTTCATACGAGCCACTTGATTCACCAGTCGTAGATAGCCTACCGCCTCGTTTCGTACTCCTTCCAATTCATCCTTTTCTTTCTCCACCGCTTTGACTCGGGTTAGTTTCTCCAGGCGCAAATCGTTTAAACGTTCGATACGATCCCCGTAGATGGACAGTGGCTCCTTGAAGCGACTCGATCCAATGATGTCCTTTGGTGGAAGACACAAGTTTGTTAGTGGGGATGGGGACAAGAAAGAACATCGCCTGAAGATGATGCGGCGAACGATACAAAAGGCACACGAAAACCAGACACGGAAAACAACACCGGGGGATGTCGAAGCGGTTCATCTATGCGGTATTTCTCCCATTTCAGGGTGGGAGATGGAAAAATATCAGCCTTCTCCGAGGTCTTATGCACCTCTAAAACTTAGTTGTCTTTGGACGTCACTTCGACCAGTGCAACTCCCGCCAGTGTTCAACATTCTCGAGTTTATCAATCCCCCGACTCTTCTATAAAATTGGGTGTCCACGAACCTGACGATCTCATTTGAATGTCATCAGTATGTCACCTGCTATACAATTCTACTTAAATAAGGGAGAATGACTGTGTGAGAAAGACAAGGTTCTAGACCACCGGTCCCAAACAGTCTGAGAGAATGCCGGTAGGATGGAAACTGTGGCGGTATTGTGGCACGGCACTTATCCATGAAGTGAAACAGTCTAGTGGGGTAGTAGCGTAGTTTATAGTGTAGGGACAATCAAACCTTTGGTGTTGCTATCAGAATAGTGGGGATTTATCTCGAAAAGAATTTAACAGGATTGACTAGGCAGTGGGTGCTTCAGAAGGTTTTTACTGCGTTACCATGTAACTGTTGGGAAGCTCGACAGGAATTGAGTTACCGCACATCAGTCCTGCGAACGTGACACTCTGAGTTCCTACCATCTTAAAGTATCAAGTCACGTGTTTTAGGTTCCTAGGAGTCTAGTCATTTATCACTTCTATTCCAGGGTATACTTCAACCGCTTGTACGCCGAACGGCACATATGATGTGATCCTACACCGAGAATATGATTCGCAGTGATCACAGCTACCTCGTTTCCAGGCTTTGATACGCATACGCAACACAACTGCCACGTAATCACAAAATAGAATTTACAATCTGAATCCTAACAGTTCTTTCCCATCCTGACGATATTAAACCAGGAATTCGGAGTATGAGAGTTGGTTATCCCAAAAGAATTCGTCATAACGGAAATCATGCTGAAGAGCAAGTTGGACAGAAAGTGCACGGGTTCGAGAATAGCTTCGTGACAGCGATGTTCCACGGTATGGATGAATTGACCTCGCGAAACAGAACATCCTGGGAATGTTTGTATTCCCACTCTTACAATCACCAGCCAATCAAAGTCAGAATCGACATTATGCCCCAAGTTGTAATTTTCTGACAAACGTTCTTTGCTTTATTTCAGTTTTACATTGCCCAAAACAGAGAGCAAAATGAATTTTAAGCAGTGAATGTTGGGCGAGTGAGTTGCTTACGAGACGAGACGAGACCTACCTCCAAATATTCCAGGAATCCATCCTCGTGTTCACTGGGAGCCTTCGGCTTCATCATTGCAATTTGTTCCACCTCGCCCTGGAGGATGAGGAATCTATTGTGGTCAAGATCGACTCCATGTTTACGCAGCAAATTGGTCACGTCTTTATACACCGCTCGTGTGTTGTTTATCCAATAAGTACTAGAATTGTCACGATAGGCCCGCCGCGATATGACGAATTCTGTATTGGGTACTACCTGTGATGTTGAGGTAAAATGAAGACACCAATGTTGAACACAAGAAGGATATTGGGAGCTAAAAGTGTGGCACAGGGCCAAAAACTAGTCTCAACCGGATGAACAGAATGGACAGTCGCAACAATTACTTCTCTCATGTTCCCTAATTTTTTCACTGATATACAGGGGAAACGAGTAATCATGACTTCCTGAAATATAGACCTGAGATATATGGATGTTGGAATAAGCGTCACGTGCGGTTCGAGGTGAAGTAAATTAAAATGAAATTGAAACTCCGCATACTTGTCTTCAAACAGTGAGAACAGTCACGTGACAGGGGACGGAATTCGGAGGATTTGTTTGGTTAGGTCATCCTCATAAACTGTAGCCCCTGGATAATGCAACGTGAACCCCAACTGACAGCTCGGGACAACCACTCCCGTCATGACTTAAGCGTGACTTGAGAGTTCTGTCTCGTGTTCACTATGGGTTATAAGGCAACTGTGTCACGAAAGCGTGTCAAAATTGAACGACCTAGTTTGTTTGGTGACACTGTAGTTCGTTTCATAGATCCGCTGGACGGTTTCGAGGTTTGAAACGGAACCTTAGTCGTTCAGCGTCGCTTCCAGCCGAAATGAAATGGATAAATTAAGTGTCTTGAGCACAACATAGTCGGTCTGATCAACTGACAAGCAATAGTTTACTGAGCGCGAGCAAGTGGGATTCGGTAACGTGCAACGGATGCGCTGGGGTTAATACCCGCGGCTAAGATGTGCTGCGAGATCTATGAAGTTGATTTGATCTGATTCATGTTTGACACCATAGGCGAATTATTAGACACAACCCTCAAGCGCCCTGCAGACTAGATTCTCGTGGATGAACTGGTTAAACGGAAGTTGCGAAGTGCCATCATTGGGTTGATGAAACATATGCTGTTTAAAAAAACCGGGTAAATCGTTTTTTTTTTAAATCCCGAATAGACAATGCACGGAACGACTGGCTCCCGTTAAATTTCGACTAAGATGACGGCATTGCTGGGGTTTGACTGCTTTGGGTTTGATGGTAAAAAAAGGGTGTAACTGGTATCCCTGAAGGCCAGTTGACTGCTATTCAAGCGGCGCACGCGCTGGATAGGTTGGGCCGCGAGCTAGTCCTGATCAGCCGATACCTTAGGCATATCCTATGTATTTTGGCTTACTCCCTCTAGCCTCAGTACTTGTACTTCACTCCAGTTGCACTCAAAGGAGTGCCACAGCTGAAGGATTTCATTTTGTACAATCCAGATCTGACCCAAGGTCACGATCAGCTTGCGCATGTGAGGTCAAGCTGAGCACAAGCGTTCACGTATTGTAAAGTAGATCCTCAACTTACCGCGTACATTGTGCGGTTTAATCCGATTTAAATTCAAACCAAAATCCACGTTACTTACTTCGTACTCCGTAACACCGGGTCCATGGTCTATAATCTTTTGAAAGTAGACCGACACCATGCAACTGTTTGGATTCGAAACCAGTTCACTGTTGTGTATCAGCTGGCTGAGTTTCTTGGAACGAACTTTGCTTGAACGATATCCGAAAACAAACAGCATGGAGTCGATCACATTGCTTTTGCCACTTCCATTCGGTCCTATAGAATTGGAGGAAACCGTGTCAGGACACTTACCAACTACACACGTGAAGTTCTTGTGAAACGGACCTAACGTCCGATTCCCGCCATATGATTTGAAATTTTCGCTTTCAATTTTGGTTATCATCAGACGAGGTCCTGTCGCATCCAGAGCTTGGACCGGCTCCGGAGGCAAAGGTATGTCGATTGGGCCACAATTATTGAGTATGTCATCATCATCTGGTAGCGCGGCCTCGTTCATTGTCTGAAATCAGAAACGAAACTTGATGTAAACAAGCGTTAAGGTCATGGATAAAAATTGCCAGAAAGAATACCACAATAGGGATTGATTGGTGCATCCGTTGAGTAAGGCCGATTAGTTCTGATGTTACTGGATGAACGAAGTGAACTACGAGAAAGACGAAGAAGTCCAAAGAACCTAGTTGGGTAGTGTCTGTTTCATGCTCCATGTGACTTCGTGTTGTTGTAATGTGAGGCACATAAACAATTAAATCCAACAGCAAACGAGAAGGAAGCGAATGACAAGATAAATGCAAGGATTACAAAATCACTTATACCAATCCAAGATTCGTGTAGGTAGATACACCACCTGGACATGGTCCATAACATCTTTGTGGTGAGGTGCCTACTGTTATGTTGAAAGAGAAAACAAGACAGTATCCTAGAGGAGTTGAACGAATTTATAGAACTGGTTCCCTGGAGACCCTTCCAACTGCTCCTCTCACCCGTAAAACACTTCCAGTGCCTAGCTGCCATACTACCCGAAGGTTGCACGAGGGCTGGGATACTGCCAGGTTGCCCAAGCCTAGATAGAGGAATTCGAGAGTCAGAGGTCGGGTTCGAACTACGGACCTCCCGGTCAGTAAATTCGCACTCTAACCACTTGAGCCATCTCGCCCTGAGCCAACTGCTCCACTGTCTCATCATCAACATTATTATTATTATCATCATCAACAACAACATCATCACCATCATCAGCATCATCATCATCAGCAGTACAATCACCATCATCAGCATCGACAGCGTAACATCAGTGTTCGACACTGATACTTCGCTGCCGAACAGCCATGATTTTTTTGAAAACCCTACTGCGAAGAAAAGAATAAAGGTGGAGAGGGAAGAGACTTAGTGTTAGCTTAATACAATCATTCCGAGGTGCCTACACACCCATGCGCTCATTCAGGCGATCTGGATAATAACTGAAAACAAGAACGCCATTGACCTCGAGTAACAGTCATATCTTGCAGCCCCTTCCAACCAGGCGCAGTGGCGATCACGCGGTCTCCATCCTGGAGGGCGAGTAGTGCCGTCAGCACTCAAACGTTTAGCCATCTCTTCCATACCCCTCGGGCAGGTCAAGGGTTGGCCACAGCTCTGCTTTCGCCATTCTGATTTGGGCACGAAAGACAGTACTCTCTTCGCCATGCGCAAAGCATGTCCCAACCAACGCCGCTTCTGGTGCAGGACACATCGTCAGGACCGTCATCGACAGCAAACCAGTGTTCAAAACCGATGCTTCACTACTGTAGACGCACTCTTCAATGGAATTACCCGTTGCACAGCCAAAAACTCGCTTTCTAACAGCATCGCTACGGATTCATCAACACCAACCCACACGAGACAACAATTGTCGAGCACCTAAAGAAGTCTCAGTTCTCCAGGTCTAACAGACCAATTCTAACAAACATACAACAAAACAGCCCGTAGCACAGTCGGATACGCAAGTTGATTGAAATTCAGAGATATACCGATTTGTGACGACCGAGCCTTGTAGATACGGGCAATGACCTCATGTGTCATACCACAATCGGAACTAACACAATTTTTGGGACACTCAAACGGTTCCACAACTTCGAGTGCCTCTTTCTGGATTACAAGTGGTGTGTTCAGTGACTGCATATCCAGGCGCATGACTACACTTGGTGGGTGAAAGGTGTATACCAAAAGAACGGGTCACTTTATCCAAAATACCTACACCTCTTCGAAGATGAGAACGATGTCGTATATGTGTTATAGATTGAGAAAGTTTTCGTCAGCAGCAGGGTTTCCGAGACCTTTTAGCGTCCGTCTCATTATCTGATAAATCAAGAAATTAAATAGGAATAGAGAGCGAGCACCCCTGATGGACATCACTTTCTGTACGAGAGCTTTTCAGGAGCTCTCCGTATAATCTCACGCGACCGGAAGCCTTGAAATCCAGAGAAATTTTCATGTAGGCAAACTTCCGAAGCATTCCTTGAGGGGCAAGCAAACAGACCAGACAAGCGCTGACTGAGGACTTCGGCCCCATATTTGAACAATGTGGGTGGGAGGTCATCCGAACCAGGAGCTCAGTGGCGCTTGAGAGGATATATGCAGTCGTAAACCTATTAGACTGCAGGGGCTTCCACGTTAATCGCCCAGATTTCTACGTTGACGGTGGGCTTCAGATGAGTGGCAGCTATTGGCAACGATAATTGCTGTTCAAAGTATTCATCATCATCATCATCATCATCATCCTCATCATCATCATCATCATCCTCATCATCATCATCATCATCCTCATCATCATCATCATCATCCTCATCATCATCATCATCATCATCAAAGACAGCAACATCAGTGTTGGCACTGATGCTTCACTACCGTACTCAAAGTATTCAGCCCAATGGTCGAGGAGTTTCTCTTTACTTAAGATGGTCACTCCATTCCGATCCCCGATGGTTTCGCTCATAGGTGGTTACCGAGGATCGGTCGCACGGATCAACTGGAATAATCTTCGGGCATTACCGGCTTTCTGAGCATTTCCATTTCCTTGGCTTTCCGTGTCCATTACGCTTCACGGTAGGCTAGCACTCTCACTTTAACATGACGTCTGAAAATTCGTCGCATCAAGTTACGTTCGGGATCGGCTGAAATAGTTATCCGAGATTTAATCAGTACCACTGTTCGGTCTGATATCCAGTGCATGGGTGCGCCTGGTGGGTCGTGCCATGGGCAAAACTCCCAGCACTGTGCAAGGAAGTGATAATCTCGTCCCAGCATGAGTTCACGTCCGTTGGTGGATCATTAGACTATTCTGGTAAGTTAGCCTAACATCTGCCAGTCACTCGGGCTCCTTCACAGATGTTGCCAGATAAACCGCACACAAGCTACTATAAATGGGCATCCAGTCAAGCAAGGATCGTTTCCGTCTGATGACTTAGGACGATACCAAATCCTGCACATCCTGCCACAGCAGCTTCTGAGTCGCCAGAGGTGTGCAGCCGAAAGCGAGTGGAGGGTGATGGGGCAGTTAACATACCCAGTTTGCTTGCATCATCATCATCGACAGCATGACATCAGTGTTCAACACCGATGCTTCACTGCCGTGCACCTTCAGTGATTGTATCTGATGCACAGCACATATTAATGCCAAGCAAGTTAAGTGTGAAAGCAGGAGCAGCTTGTTGTCCAGCTTGCTTCAGAGTACAGATATTCAAATCAGCTAGATAGACAGGGTGTTAAGGCTTAAAGACTGATTTTGAGATGAACGAGGATGACACGCAGATGTTGCCTGCAAAACCGATACAGGACGACGACGGATATGGCGAGAGTTTACTTGTATGTGCACAATTCGTTGTTGTACGTGAGCTGGGATACTGCCTTGGAGTCCAGGCCTAGATAGGAGGACGACTAGAACCCTTGCCTCAAAAGCCCGATCGCAAGGCAGCGGTGTTTGGCGGAAAATGTAGGTGTATTTAAAATTTTACAGAACAAGCTGCCATACATGTTGCAACCACCAAACTAGGGGTCCAGGAGACTGTGTTGTTCAGACCTCTACCCATTGACCAGACTGGTATGAAAGATTCTGTGAGTCTCACATGGATACCACCCAGTATAGCTCAATGGGTCACGGAAGTGCACATACCGTCAAACCATGGCAATTCCTACTCTTTTTTTACTGTGACCGGAAGCCAATTATTCAACACGGTCGAAATACTTTTTAAACCGAAGAGTGTGGTGCTGTTCAAAAGGCATCATTTCAAGTTAGAAATTTATACTTCACGCATTATCGGGCCAGGCCGGCCCCCTGCAGTTGAGCGGGTCAGATTATTGGGTTGTTGGCTCCTAAAAACCGCTGCATCGTGGTTTACACTGTTGCGGCAGAGTCTACAAGCAGGGTCCCCGAACAAAATCCTACATTCTCTCATTACCTTGTGGGCCAGACTTTCGAGTAAGGGTTCATAGTGGGGCATCTCAACCAAACCCCATTCTTCGGCTAAGGCAACCGGGAAGTATCACTCACCCTTGAAGCTCTTTCCTAACCGGCCTTCCCCCACATCCTCCCCCCCCCCCATCGAATGATGCAGTGGAATTAACCCATCCATCAATCCAGTAGCCATTGTTCCGTGTACAAACCGTCGCCCAGAAGGATAAACCAAAATAATCCATCACCAAACGAAGAAAAACCTGATCCATGTGGCAGTCTTTAATCCCCATCAAACTGGACAGTAGGCATCTATTGCTTTCCCTCCATATTGATAGAAGCTGTGCCTCCGAAACAGGCAAACAACCCCCCACCCACCCAATTCGTGTACCTAAAGCCGTTTAGGACGAGTTCCAACGTTCCTCATTTCACTCTTCGGGTGTGGTGATCTTGACGCAATGGCTCGTGGTATCTATGGTGTGGGAGCTACACTGAGCCCCAAGGTTGGATCCCAGCAAACAGTCGCGTTTGCACTGTGCTGTTGTCTGCCTCAATTGAGATCAATGCAGATAGATCCGGTGAACGATGTTTATATGCCACAACTGACTACAGTTCTGAGACTGAGGAAGGGTTTTGCTGAGATATGACACGAATGCTACAGTCAGCGACAGGGACGGATGTGGTGAACCTAGCGAATGATATGAACGCCCAAGTTGGACGACTAAGTCCGGAAGAGGTAACATTAGACTCAGGCGCTGAAGTCTATGCTCAGCGTACGGATAATGGGAAGCAACCACTCCAACTGTGTGCTTATCATGTTTCTTGTCAGTACGAACTTCTGGCACAAACGGTCACATCGGGTTATTTGGAGGCCACCAACCACAAGACAGTCATTGACTCCATTGGACCATGTGGCTATCAGTAGCCAATGGAGAGTCTCAATCAAAGATTGTCGTTCCTTTCGGGGTGCGCAACGTGACTCTGATTGTGCGATCTGTCAGCATCATATGTACCAAAGCACAGCAAATCCACTCGTCAACTTCGGCAAGTTTCAGTAACTCAGGCGCTGATTCAGCTAGAAAGCTACTATAAGCTCACAGTTATGAGGATGATGGAGACTGCTAGGATGCTGAACAGAAGCTATTCGAACAGAACAGTTCTAAAAGCTCTAGGCTTTTAGAACTGCTTGAACTGCCATCCGACTCGATTGAATGAACACTGGACATCATCGAGATCAGCGGGTATTATTGCTTCCGGGAAGACCACACCAGACACTAGCCAATGTGATGGCGCACGCAGGTCCCTCAAACACCAGGTAATAAGGAGCTTGAAGAATGGTGGAGAACGCTGGTGGACTGCAAAGGCAAGAACATGGGGAAGGTTTTCGTGATCTATTTTGGCCCGTTCGACCAAATGATCAGAAGAAAACGAGCACCCGCGAAAGAATCCGAACAAAGACGGAATGGCGATTCACTCCATCAATCGTGATCTTGAAGGACGGACCGAAACTTCAGAGGGCAGATCAGCGCGCCTCCTTCAGCAAAATCGTGAGGAGTACATGTGGGAATGGAACACCGAGACCAGCCCGCCGTCCAAAACAGAAAACCAGCGGGAGATATCAATTCTTCAACGCGACAAGGCATCTGGCCCGGATGATCTGCACCATGCACTCCTCAGGAGGGTAATGAGGTCTTGGTGAACAGTCTGACGAACACATTCAGATTTGGAATGAATACAGAACACCAGTCGAATGGAGCTGCGCGACCGTCATCTCGGTTTTCAAAAGGGGTACATGAACGTCTGATATCATCCTGCTGTCCGTAGCGTCTAAGGCGCTCTCTGACATTATTTTGCGCGGGTTGGTCGATTATCGGGAGATAGGCTCAGGAGAATTAAGCTGGGTTTCGCTCTGGCTGAAGATACATCGTGTCATGGTTTTTGTCTGCTTATTATTAGTTTACTTAGCCTATATACTTAGAGTGAATCTTTGCACGTACATTTCAGCCCATCCACGCTTGTTTCTGGGCAAGTAAAAGGTTGCTCATCATCCACAACCCAGACTCTCTTCCACATTCAAAACGTTCCACATCAACCACAAATGTTCCTCTAGACGGATCAGTGGTTAAGGAGCGAGATAGCTAAGTGGTTAAGATTTGGATTTGCTGACCGGAAGGTCCCCATCATCCACCAGACTCTCTTCCACATTCAAAACGTTCCACATCAACCACAAATGTTCCTCTAGACGGATCAGTGGTTAAGGAGCGAGATAGATAGGTGGTTAAGATTTGGATTTGCTGACCGGAAGGTCCGTGGTTCGAACCCGACCTCTGCCTCGAAGAGA
>NW_008752202.1:96355-99078 GCF_000715545.1 Opisthorchis viverrini | reverse complement strand
GGCACCTCGGAATGATTGTGTTAAGTTAGCACTGCGTCCCTCCCCCATCCACCTTTATTCTTTTCTTTACAATAAGGCTTTCAAATAAGTCATGGTTGTACGGCAGCGAAGCATCGGCGTTGAACACTGATGTCATGCTGTCGATGATGATGACTGCCTCTCGACTGGGCTTGGGCAAACTGGCAGTATCCCAGCCCTCGTGCTTCCTTCGGGTAGCATGGCAGCTAGGCACCGGAAAGGTGTTACAGCTGAACGATTTTTCTTACTTTGCTCTCATGTTCACCACCGCACATGAATGTGACTGAACGCTGGTCAGTGATCAATTTGAGAGGCCCCCCGAGTAGATAGCACTGCCAACTCCTGATGGATTCGAAGATAGCACACACCTCCTTGATGGAAGAATGATTCTTCCCGTTCGAATTGAGTGTCTTATTGGAACGCCATGTGCGAACTCCTGTGGACGGTTAGGAGCTCACGGCAAGCTTTTACCTGAGTTCACCTCATTCAGCAGTGTAAGACAAGCCTGCCCTCTCTCACCTTTACTCTTCAATTGTGTTGATGACGTACTGTTTGAAATTTCTCTGCTTGTCTCTGTAACCTGCTCTGTAACCTGTATGGGTCAGAAACAGTCTCTACGAGCGGAAAACTTGAGAAAGTTGTGTTTCGCCACTGGCTTCTCCAAAGCCTAGGTCGGGTACAGTGGGAATGTCGGATTAGCAATGCTGAGATATGCCAGATAGTTTTAGAGAGAAGTTCTTCCACGATAAATGAATCACCCAGGCTTCATAGCTTACGCTGAAGATGCCAGGAGAGCGTCTGCCTCACAAGGGTGTTTTACCCATTCCTATGTTGAGTGGAAACGGACAGTGTATGACCCGGCAACGAGGTACGATAACGCTGACTGGTAAACCGAGTCGGGTCGACAACTACTGCTGCCGTGGATGGGGACCCTGAACTCAACTCATCAATGATTGATGAGTTGCAGAAATGGCCCAACCAGGTAGTCAGTGGCGATCGTGCATCAAAGCTACTGCCTTCAAAGCGTAGCTACCCAGTTCCTGAATTAAGTGAACATGCCACTGCCTCCGAAACACCTTGTTGTGTCATGTTGAGGGTGGTGCACCTTGGCCTCTTGCTCCACTCTGTGGTACATCAAAAGGTACGGTTACCATTAGCATAACCATCATTATCATCAACAGCATGATATCAGTGTTCAAAATTGGTGCTTCACTCTTATTGTGAAAAGAAATAAGGACTGGGAAGGACCTAATGCCAGCATACTGCCTATATTAAAGCACAATTGATGATTGTCATAATACAATTCAGAAGGTATATGCACTAATAACTGTCTTCACTACGGTCGAAAGTACCGTACACCATGTAATGCGAACAATGGAATAAGTCACAAGGGGACTTATCGTTTATGGACAACTCGTGAGAGTTCCTGGGTCAAAGTCCGGACGGGGTAACGTGGTTTCCCGCAGTACAGCTGCTACACGTGTTCCATAATTGTCCATGGACTTGTGGAGTTTGGTTGACTTTTTGCCTCCCGCGCGTGCGTATGCGGGCGGTGACTGTGTTGTGTCTTCCTATATATAGGAAGGTTTGTCGTGTGTATACTACATAGAATCGTTCCGACGCGTACCGGACGGAAACTGACTTGCCAATCAAACTTGCAAACATTACAGGGTTTTGCCACGCGAGTTGTGCGTTTTCGGAACAAACGAGCTGTGTGATGTAGAGGGCACGACTGTACTAGACAAAGTAAACGAAGTTGGTTGAAGGAACAGGGAAGTGACCGCCACACCTACACCTCCAGATACTCATTCAGGAAATCTTAATAGAAACTGACAAGGACGCCACTGACGTCGATTGGCAGCCATATCTTGCAGCCTTTACAACCAGTCACATTCGAGATTACGCGGTTCCCATCCTGGAAGCTAAGCAGCACCGACAGCAACCAAACGTTTCCCACTGACGTTGGCAGCCATATCTTGCAGCCTTTACAACCAGTCACATTCGAGATTACGCGGTTCCCATCCTGGAAGCTAAGCAGCACCGACAGCAACCAAACGTTTCTTAAGCTCTCTCATAACCCACTGACAGGTGAAGGGATAGCCACCCTCTGCCTCCGTCACTATGATTCGGGCACAGAAAACAGCACTCCCCTCGACACACAATGGTTAGGCATACGCAATATATGGTCTAACCAACACAGCTTCCGTTACTGGACACGTTCTTTAAAGTATCCGACGTACAACCGAAAACTCGCTTCAAACTTGCCTTGTTACGGATCCACCAACAGCAACCAAAAGGCACGGTAGCTTAAGACAGCCCTTTTATGGAGACAAAGATTATTACAGCCATATTTATAGGGACATCACAAAATACTTCACAGGGTCGAGCTAATCTTCGTATTGGGGTGAGATGCGTCGAGCAACAGATGCTCGATCCGCATTGGCTGACATTCCGATCAATCGAGGGATACCCTCGCTCATCCCGTGGCCCACGTATTACATCTGTCTGATCGACGAGATGTACGGTCAGTAAAGGTGTTTGGTCCATCCCACTTTCCGGTGATCAAACTGCAGCCTCTCGAAGCAGTGTACTCATGTTCCTAATTTCATTAATGACATTGAGATCGGAGTGAGTTTATGGTGATCCTTCCGACCAGCGTACATTAGTGCTTTCTTTGTAACTTATCATTACTCAACTTGTACCAC